>NW_026896360.1:0-220421 GCF_033153095.1 Gastrolobium bilobum | reverse complement strand
AATTGTCCTTAGTATCAATCTAATCAATTCTTTCGCATGTTATTAGAGTTAAGCCTATATAAAGCATTAAAAACAGATAACTTCATTCATGATATAAAGGAAAATTAACACAGCGAATTGTTCAAAACATAATAAATCGACTAAAATCCATCTAACCCTAACTACTTAAAGAACTAGCCGGACATAGCAAAATCAAGAACAAAAGAAAATAGAAAAGCTCCGCCAAACTCCATAGGTGATTGGTGGATCTTCAATATCTCCAGTGAACACTTGACGTTGATCCGTCTCCGCCGCTCACGAACATGAATCTGATGTTCCTCCGCGTTCCTTCAGCCTCCAAGCACCCAAGAGTTGTTTAGCAATGTAAAAGTTATGTATTTCTGGTCCCCAATGGTGTTTAAATAGGTCAAGAGTTCGTATTGCAGTAGAAAACTTGAATGGGCCTAAGTTGGACTTGTCTGGGCGCTTAAGCTTGTGAATGGGGGCTTAAGCTCCCACTTCTAACAACTTGATAAGATCTTCAATCTTATTGTTTTCACCTTGATTCATCTTCTTTTCTGATTTGATCTCTCTTTATCTAAATCTTCATATTTGAATCATTTGTTATCAAATCCCTTTAAAAATAACAAATATATTAATTAGTTCCAACAATCAGATAATGTTCATGATTATCATTTTAAAACCCTAATTTTTGACTTGTTCAACTAGATAATTCATATTATTTTAGTCCATTAAACAAGATAAACTAAAGGTTTATCAAACAATTCCCAGATTTGAACATTGCTGTCCTCAGCAATTAATTAGAATAAAACTATGGGAAAGTTTGGAGACGGCTAGTCATGCTTGATGAATAACAGGCAGAAAACTGATCAATAATGAGATATCAAAGTATTCAGACTTATTAAAAATCAATGACACATCAATTTCAAGCAAACAGTCATAATTCACCAGTCATAAAATCATAACATGCGTTCTCAAAAGAAAGAGTAGTACAATTTAATTTCCACAACACCCTCTCACTGGATTTTTATTTATTCACTCACATTCAGTGTTTAAGGGTATGTGTTTCACTCTTACTTCACTAAATTAACACTACCATAAGCTTGTTTATATTCTCACTCTCCACAGTCTTACTAGTATACAAAGTCAATCAAGAGGTCTTTGTTAAGGTTGTAACGTGGCTTAGGTAAAAGGAAAGGAATCATCTGGGTAAGTGGCTTAAGATAACTGATCAAAATTCAACTTCAAAGAGGAACTAGTTTAACTGTTCAACATATAGTAAACAGATTTCTCTTATTTTCCTCCTCTTTTCTTCTTCCACTTATTCATATAATATAAGTCTTTTATTTCTTTTCCTTCTTCCTTTTGTTTTTCTTTTTCTGTTTTTGTACAGATAAACAGTTCAACCTTTTTCTTTTCATTTCCTTTTTCCACCACTTTGTGGCAATTTCCCTCTTTTCACCTTTTTCTCCCATACACTTAGAGTTTGATTTTCTCTTTTTGTTTCAATCCTATCCAGTTCCTCATTTAATTTTGAAAATTAATCAGTTCAGGTGAGGATGTGTATGGAATGGCTATTCATAATGTACTGTCAATGAACAAACAGGCCTCGGCTCAAAAGGGCTTAATCTAAGAATAAACCTTCAGGGTGGCTATTTGGCTATCTAGCTTTTAAAAAGAACTGCCTCTATCATTTCAACAATTGTATACTACAGACCATTTCAAAGAGAAACAAAACAAGTTCTAGAGTGATTCAACAGTAAAGTTCACACCACAAAAAAAAATTCTGTTTAGGCTCAAAAGCTTACGGCTAAGGATGTGAGACTTATTTTTCCACTCTCTCTTTGATTACTCTAGTTATTCTTCTCTTATTCCAGTGAACTATGAAGCATGCTTGACTGACGCTCATTTATGTACGAAAATAAAATTTATTTACATCATTATACTCTTGATATCAACTATCAACCAATTTCATGTAATTATTCATTATGCATCCATATCAAGCACAATGGAAAATCTCTTAAGATCCACTAATTATTTATTGACTAAGATGGAAGGGGTCTTAAAAATAATTTAAAAAAAAACTTAAATATTAAACTAACTAATATATATGAAGACCTTAAAATAAACTAATACTAAATCAAAATAATATATTTAAAATCATATAATATGAAAATAATATTGAGAAACTCCCCTGAAAAACTGCATTTGTAATTTGGATATTTCTGTGTACTCCGTGTAATCAAGAGTTTCTTCTTCCGACCATGTGAAGTTTATGGTCTGATGAATTGCATGGTACCCATCCCCAGATTTAAATCTTGTTGTCCTCAGCAATAAACTTAAATCTAAAAGAATCCTAAGCAAGAAATCAGAAAAATTTGATACTGTACTCTGCACACATGTCACAGATAAAGAAACTACGTCAGCATGTCATATCCAAAAAAAAATCATAGTCACGTCAAGATCAGTCTCAATATACATCTCATATCAACATGAACTAAAATCAACAAAAGAAAAAAAATCTAAACATTGAGACAATGGTCAATCCTCATCAATTTCAGTAGTGGGTGCAATATCATTTCTATCAGCATCCTGTGTAGTGTCTGCAACCATATCAGCATTAGTATTCGAGTATCCAACATGTTTGCAAAGTTAGTGCAATTTCCACATAACAATTCCCAGATTTATATTCAGATGCATCTGAAAATAATAATGAGTATATGGAACTGAAATACTTTAACAGTATGCATAATGTCAAAGATGAGCGCGCTTAAGCGCAGTGATTCGCGCTTAAGCGCGCTGAGGCAGTGAGAAATGGGATAAAATTTTATTTAACGCGCTTAAGCGCGCTAGGGCCGAGAGAAATTTCACTTTTTTGGGGGCTTAAGCCTCCTTTAAGGGCTTAAGCTCTCAATACTTAGAAAATTTTCTCCATATTTTCCTATTCCTTGCATTCATCTCTACTGTGTATTCTTCCACCTCAATAATTCTGCTCAATATCATACACAAAACATATAAATGAATAAGAGTTGCGTACCTGTGTATGCTTTAATCCCACTTACACCTGAAAGTCCATCTCAACAGAATTTGATCATTAACCTCAATGTTTTTATTTTTTTTATTTTTATGATATGACTAAAATAAACTATGCTAAGAATAATTAAAATAAGCTAAACTAAATTTAAAATACTATACTAAAATGTTGGAAAATAAAAAATATAGTTGGGTTGCCTCCCACAAGCGCTTGTTTTACGTCACGAGCCTGACGTACCTCTTTTATGTTCATGGTGGTTCAAAGCATGGGCTTGGTGATGACCAAGCTCTATCATTCAGAAATGGTGTCCTCCCATAGTACTCTTGTGCATATGAGTGAGATGAAGTAGGCTCAATAGCTTTGAATTTTGTGTTTACGTGTTTTCCCTTGCTCCTGAGCTTCTCCATTTTAACCTTTGGCTTACTTTCTTGAGAAGAATTCTCTTTGTGCTCTTCTTCTCCTTTCTTTTCACTAATATAGTAGACTTGATCTTCCGGTTGAATTATAGGTGAGGGAACTTCTTTATCAAAGAACTTGAAAATTGCTTGCTCCCCGTCTACCCGTAAGATCAACTCGCCTTTCGGTACATCAATCAGCGCTCCTGAGGTTGCCAAGAAAGGTCTTCCGAAGATCATAGGAATAGTAGAATTTTCCTCTATATCAAGGATGACAAAATCAACAGGAATGATGAATTTGTCAACCTTTACCAGTATGTCCTCAATAATGCCATAAGCTTGCTTTGTAGAGCGGTCAGCCAGTTGAACTATTGTCTTGGTTGGCCTTACTTCAGATCCCCAGTTTCTTCATCATAAATAGTGGCATCACGTTGATGCTGGCACCGAGATCACATAGAACATTTTTCACTTCCATATTGCCTATGTTGCATGGAATGCTAAATCTTCCTGGATCTTTAAGCTTTGGAGGCAACTTTTTCTGGATAATGGCACTGCATTCCTCTGTCAGCGTCACTGTCTCACATTCTTGTAGCTTACGCTTTCGTGATAGAAGATCTTTCATGAACTTTGCGTAATTGGGCATGTTCTCCAAGGCTTCAGTAAACGGGATATTGATTTGCAGCTTCTTGAAAATGTCAAGGAACTTGGAATACTGCTGCTTTTTGATTTCCTCTCTGAACCTCTGCGGATATGGAATCTTTGCATAAGGTGAGAGCTCCAATGGCTTTTCTTGCCTTTCTTGAGCTTTCTTTTTCTCCCATTTGAACTCTTTCTTTTCAGGAACAGTTTTCTCTGCAGCAAATTCTTTGGCAACTTCCTTTTCTTTTTCCTTTTCAGTTGCAAGTTCATCATCTTTCTTTTTCTCAACTGAAGGCTTTACCACAGGTTCAATGGCTTTCTCACTCATAGTAGTAATCACATTGCAGTGTTCCCTACTTGGATTTGGAATAATGTTACCTGGAAAAGTTCCTTGAACTCTTTCAGTGAACTGCTTTGATAGCTGTCCAATCTGAGTTTCAAGATTCCGGATAGAAGCTTCTTGATTCCGGAATGAGGCCTTTGTCTCTTGCATAAAGGCTGAAGTGTCTTCTCTGAAATTATTGGAACTTTGAATGTAGTCTGATGTGGTCTTGGATAGTTGTGCAAAGGCCTTTTCCCATTCTGATTGTTGAGGAGGTTGCTGTTGCACTGGCATAGGAGGATTCAGCTGATGGTTCGAACTGTAACTAAATCCCGGGTGTTGATTTTGATTTTTATTTCTCCACCCTTGATTTTGATTATTGCCGTATTGGTTCCTCCCTGGATTATATGGAGCTTTTTGATCATGCCAAATTCCATTAACATCTGCAGTTTCGGGTGCCTGGCAGTCTTCGGTAGCATGAGTACCTGCACAAATATCACAAATGATAGCAAGAGTATTAACAGAAGAAACTTGAAATTCAGAAAATTGTTTTGCGAGAGCATCTAGCTGTTGTTGCTGTTTCTTATTGGATTGTAAAATCTGCTCATTCTGAGCCAAGATGGCATCACAACCATCAAGCTTCATTATCCCCGCTCTTCTCTGTGGTACCGGAGCATTATCGTACTCTTGAGAGGCTAGAGATTCTAGCAATTCTAAAGCTTCCTCTGGAGTTTTTGTTTTTAAGGACCCTCCTGATGCAGCATTCACCAATGTCCTTGTGTTGGGCGTCATCCCTTGGAAGAAAGTTCTCGCTTGTTCCCATGCTTCACTGCCATGTTGGGGACACTTCCTGAGTAGTCCTTTGAATCTTTCCCATGCTTCATGTAGAGATTCACTTCCTTTTTGTTCAAAAGAAGTGATATCCGCCTTGAGCTTTGCCATTTTCGAAGATGAGAAAATTTTTTCTAAAAATTTGGTGGCCAAATCGTCCCAATGGGTGATGCTCCCTTGAGGTAGTGATTGCAACCAGACTCTTGCTTCTTCTTTAAGTGAACAAGGGAACAATCTGAGCAAAATAGTATCCCGAGACACCCCATTCATCTTCAAGGTATCACAGTATAGCAAGAAGTTTTCCAGATTGATGTAAGGGTCTTCCGTGCTTCCTCCGGCAAATTGGTCTTTCTGAATTAATTGTAAAAGTGTCGGCTTGAGTTCGAAGTTGTTAGCATCCACGTTTGGTCTAACAATACTCGCCGTCTGTGGAAATCGAGTAGGAGTCATGTAATCTCCCAACGTTCTCGGAGGTGGCGGAGGTGCATTGTTGTCTCCCATTGCTTCTTCTCTTGGTTCTGTTGAGCTTGAAGCTTCTTTCTCTTGCTGTCTTCTTTCTTTAGCAAGTTTTCTGTTTCTTTTTGTTGTTTTCTCTATCTCCGGGTCGAATTGCAAGGAATCGGTGTCAACGGTACCTCGCATAAACCAGAAAAATAGATTATATAAAAATAAGAAAATAAAACTGAATTTAAATAACAGAAAATTAAATAACAGAAAATAAGGTCCAATCTAAAGAATTAATAGCTACTATTAATGTTGAAATAGTAATCCCCGGCAACGGCGCCAAAAACTTGTTGCTACTCACGGCAAGTGCACCGATCGTACAAGTAATATACTGATTAAGTAAGAGATCGTTCCCACGAGGATTACGGTTCACGCACTAATTCACTATCGCAAACTTAGTTGGACAATCGAAGTTGTCTTCGGAAACAGGATTTGAATTGCAAAATTAAAATATTAAATATTAAAGCTAATTACTTGCAAGAATTAAAGACAAGAAATTAAAGATGTGATTTAACTAATAAAATAAAAACGTAGCTAGGGGTTCGATTTCATTTAATCTCCTTATTACGTTTGAATTCCTTCTTAATGTTAATTGTCCTTAGTATCAATCTAATCAATTCTTTCGCATGTTATTAGAGCTCAATCCCTTGTTACTCTAAAACCTTTACAATATTGGAAGAACCCTAGTTCCCCGGTTATTCCCCAAGCATGCAAGCATTAAGTTCAAGAATCTTAAAGATTACGCAAACCCTATGTCTATCCCTAGAATCATAACGTTTACGATGAAGTTATCAGATATGGATCACACACCAACATTCCTATTGTCATGCATTCACCGATGATCATTATATAAGATTCGAGCCTATATAAAGCATTAAAAACAGATAACTTCATTCATGATATAAAGGAAAATTAACACAGCGAATTGTTCAAAACATAATAAATCGACTAAAATCCATCTAACCCTAACTACTTAAAGAACTAGCCGGACATAGCAAAATCAAGAACAAAAGAAAATAGAAAAGCTCCCCCAAACTCCATAGATAATTGGTGGATCTTCAATATCTCCAGTGAACACTTGACGTTGATCCGTCTCCGCCGCTTACGAACATGAATCTGATGTTTCTCCGCGTTCCTTCAGCCTCCAAGCACCCAAGAGTTGTTTAGCAATGTAAAAGTTATGTATTTCTGGTCCCCAATGGTGTTTAAATAGGTCAAGAGTTCGTATTGCAGTAGAAAACTTGAATGGGCCTAAGTTGGACTTGTCTGGGCGCTTAAGCTTGTGAATGGGGGCTTAAGCTCCCACTTCTAACAACTTGATAAGATCTTCAATCTTATTGTTTTCACCTTGATTTATCTTCTTTTCTGATTTGAACTCTCTTTATCTAAATCTTCATATTTGAATCATTTGTTATCAAATCCCTTTAAAAATAACAAATATATTAATTAGTTTCAACAATCAGATAATGTTCATGATTATCATTTTAAAACCCTAATTTTTGACTTGTTCAACTAGATAATTCATATTATTTTAGTCCATTAAACAAGATAAACTAAAGGTTTATCAATAACCCAAATCGAATTATAACCAGCCTGAGTCCGAGGCAAATCAACCACAAAATTCATAGAGATGCTCTCCCATATTCACTATTGTATATCAAGCGGTTGAAGTAAACCAGCAGGTTTCTGATGCTCAATTTTAACTTTTTGGCAAATCAAAATCCTAGACTCATACTCCGCAATATCCTTTTTCATCCCAAGCCACTAGAATTTTATTTTCAAGTCTTGATACATTTTCGTCGCACTTGGATGAATCGTATGCTGACCCTTGTGGGCTTCAGTCATGACCCGGATATAAAAGGTAGGCATAATATTCTATCTATATATGTGAAATAAGATATTATTTATATCTGTTGCGATGCACAGATCGTACAAGTAATAAAGTGAAAAGGAAAGTACTATTTCCACGAGGATTGATCTATCAAGCACTAATTTCATTAAGCAATCAAAGTTAGTTCAATCGTAAACGTTTTTGTGAATGTGATTGAAATATAAAAACAGATTCAAAGACTACCAAATAATTATCAAGAACAAGAACATGAACTCAAATTAAAAATAGGAATAAAGATTAATGATGCAAAAGTGTAGCTAAGATTTTGATTTTCCCAATTTTCTCCTAATCAATCTAACATTTCCCTCAATTAATATCCAAACTCATGTTGTTGAATAGTTCATCACATATTAATTAAAATTCAACCATAGTATTTTAA
Source organism: Gastrolobium bilobum (assembly GCF_033153095.1). Taxonomy (NCBI): domain Eukaryota; kingdom Viridiplantae; phylum Streptophyta; class Magnoliopsida; order Fabales; family Fabaceae; genus Gastrolobium; species Gastrolobium bilobum. Next base: position 212,426 of record NW_026896360.1, on the reverse strand, counting down.
TTCTTTGACCTATTAAGAATCCTAATCCCTTAGTAATTCCGCTTAGGGCAAGCATTAAGAATGATGAACAAACAAATCATATGCTCTATTAGTCTATCCCTAAATCAAACAAAACCTAGCAATTATACAGATCAGAATTTCATTCCAACATCACTATTGTCATGCAAAACTCAAGTATCCCTTTATGAGTGATTAATTAACAAATGAATTAAGAATGAAAAGCAGAAAATAACATAACATGAAATATTGAATATTAAATTGAAAAGGAAAAAAGTAAATGTAATCAAGATTCAAAAGGTTCCATCTCGCTCTAATTACAAAAGGGTTTCGCCAGACATTGCAAATAAACTAAAAACAAGAAATGAGATAAAACTAGTGAAAACCATGAAGGGAGGTTGAAGATCCATCTCCACAGTGAAGCTTTGACTAATCTTCAACTCCTCAAACCAAGAACAGAGCTTTTCCTCTCTTTTGGTCGTAGAAAATTGAATGCCTTTTGCCTATTTTCTTTCCCATTTGAATAAAAACATTCATGGGCTTTTTACTATGATGCTCGTTGAGTTGCTTACTCTGCTATTGGAAAATGCGTGCTTTTGTTGTCATGCTCGCTAAGTTTGCTGGATAGAGCGAGCAAAATAGCGAAGAAATACGTGACAATAGCCTCTCTAATGTTTGCTTGCAGAGTTTTCTCGCTAGAGCGAGCAACTCAGCAAGCAGCTGCAAGAAATAACAACTTGTAGGATTTGCTCGCTCAAGCGAGCATAACTGGGCGAGAATTTTGTCTTCCTCTGGCTTACTTAATCCATCAATGCTCCATCATAGCAATTTTAAGTCAGTATTGTAGCAAACATGAAAACTTCAAAGTCTTTTGCAATTAAATAAAAGTCACCATATCTTTGACCATATTTAACAATATTGAGCACAATTCACTCCAAAAAAAAATGTTTGGCACTTAACACTACCTCTAGGAATGTGCATGGGTGGAACCGAATCAGTTTTTTTGAAAAACCGAACCGAATTGGTTTAAGTGGTTCTGTTCGAAAGTGGTTCGGTTCGGTTCAAAACTGGTTCGGTTCGGAAGTGGTTCGGTTCGGTTCGGAACCGGTTCGGGTCGACCCTCCTTTGAAAAGAAAAAAAATTAAAAAATTAAAAAAGAAAGTTATAAAAATCAATTCGGTTCGGTTTGAAAACGGTTCGGTTCGGTTTGTAAACGGTTCGGTTCGGTTTGTAAACGGTTCGGTTCAGTTCAAAAAGGTTTGGTTCTTAAACTGGCTCTAAAAATCGGTTCGGTTCATGAACTGGTTCTTTAAAAACCGGTTTGGTTCATGAACTGGTTTTTAAAAACCGGTTATTTTAAGGGCGGTTCCATTCAGTTCATGGTTCGGTTCAGTTTTTTGGTTATTTTGCACACCCCTAACTACCTCTTTTTCATATTTATTTTACTTACTTTTCTTCACACCATCAAATAATAATTTCAGCCGATTTTTTTTTTCTCTTCCATTAATACTTAAGATTATGATCTAAAGGCATGAAGATAAGTAAGCAGAGTTGGCATACAAAAATATAGACATAATATCCTTTCATTCTTATATATATATATATGGTTTATTGTTTGTCCTATCACAGGATATAAGATTTTGTCCTGTCACCCATATATAACCATATATATAGTTATAATATTAAAGTGGTTTTTTTTCTCTCTTCAGAAACGTGTCGGCTGAAGTGGAGGGAGAGAAAAAAATAATTTTAATATTATAACTATGTACAGGGAGTACATAGTTATAAGGAGTGACTGGTCAAAATCTTATATCCTATGACAAGAAACCCGATGAACCCAATATATATATATATATATATATATATATATATATATATATATGTAACACCCCGTATATATCCGGTAATGTTATCATACTATCATATTAAGCAGCCCTTAATTAAAAATGCGGAATATCTTTTTATCTTCAATTATGATGTCATTATCATTACCAACTTGTTTATTAATCAATTAATAAAATATCGCTTGTATGTAATTGCAATAAAATAGCTATCTGAAAATACCTCATAACATAGATAATAAAAGTGTGGCTCTAGTCACGGAACTACAACAACGTAGACCGGACCATCTAACAGTTTATACAACTCCAAATCAAAAGCACTAACATAAAGTGTCATGGACAATCCCCATGCTCACTCAAATAAGGCAACATGCCCAACATCAGTCTCAACAACAACATAAACATAAATAGCGAAAAACATAAACAGCATCCATATCCAGTCATGGCAACAAACAACATAATATCATCAACTAAGCTCTGGCCTCCTGCCGCCAGAGGCATCGGTCACCAAACTACTGGAACCTGAAATAAGCATTCCCCAAACGTGGGGTGAGATCTCTAAACAAGAAATCTCAATAAGACAAGGGGTCCTCAAGGATCTTCCACCCCAAGCTCATTTACATGTGCAATATAAGTTCAAAAGCAGTTTATCATCATCAGTTCTAAAATAGTGCAATGCAGCAGATAATCATGTCATGTGTGTCAATTCTATTCTACTAGCCAGAGAAATGCAGGATTTACATACGCCAAATACCCACACTAGTGCAAGATGCTACTTGCATTCACCCTGGATCACCATATCGTATGACGCTACATACTCAGGCTTACCGTCAAGATGAAACAACACATGCATATTAAAAGCCATTACACATAAAGCTCAACAGCATTTCAAATATTCAAAGCATGTAACACAGCATGCATACAACCACACCCCCATGAGACATGGTGGGACATGGTGGAACCACAACATGGCTAAACCGAGGACACGAAAGCTTACATTGCAAGCTAACTCCCAAAGCCAAGAGTCCACAGCTCAAAGTCCAAACACAGCAGATTCACAATCTGTTATGCACCAATACTATATCAATAATAATGCAACACAAGCATATAACTTAAAGACAACGCCTTTCCTTACGTTTTACGTCTTAAGGCTCCATACCAAGCCATAAGCCCTTAATCACTTGATTTTGACTTAATTCATTAATTACAGAAGTTCAACTTCATCAATCTAGGGTCCACAAACCCCCAATAGCCTACTGTACACACAGCACAACTACTGTTCTACGAAATCCCAGAATATCCGGACATTCTTCGGGACCATATCCGGATATTCAATATCCGGATATCTCACTGGACATATCCGGATATGCAATATCCGGATATCCAGAATCCCATATCCGGATACTCAAAACCCATATCCGGATATCACATATCCGGATATTCCTCGGGCACATATCCGGATATTTCACGACAGAATGCAGAAAATGCATTTCGTGAAGATATCCTTCCAAGGTTCTATTTTTAACTCTTAATAACGTTAAAGCATGCATCTTTATACTAATTAAGGTCCACACCCCAGTTGGTTACTTGATTAACCCATTAAACATGCAAAGATCACACCTTTAACCCATTAAAACACAAGCTCAAGGTAGGTACAACTCACCAAAGCTCAAAACAGAGGATCAATGGCTCATGAAGGAAAGAGAATGAGACACCAAGTCAGCAAGGAGACCCACACTCAGCAGCCACTCACGCACAAAAACTGAGGTCCTAGGGTTATGTGCCAATCATAAGGCTATATATAGCAGTTTAACCATTAATCACCCAGTATTAACTTTAATTGCTACGCTTAGCATTTTAATCCCAAACTTTGGAATCTGAAACTACACATTTTTCCAAGAATTATCATATTTTTCTTATAATTTTCTGAGCATTTTTCCGGTACGCGCTTTTCAGAGCCAGTACCGGTTTCTAGCACCAGTTCTCATTATTTGGACTTGAAACTCGTTTTACAAGTCCTACATATCATTCTAGTAATTATCATGCACTTATTATAATTTTCTGGGATACTTTTTCGGTACACATTTATACCGACTAGCAGACCCGGTATATGCACTTTTCTTCCGAAAAGCGACTTTCAGCATTATTACTCACTTACTATAATTATTAAAGCCTCATAATAATTATTAGGGTCAATTAAGGAATCATTTCCTATTATCTCATAAATTATTAATTAAATTCCTTAATTAACGGTGCGGGTTCTTACAATATATATATATATATATATATATATATATATATATATATATATATATATATATAAGTATTTCTCAAGTCACTGGAGATAACCTTAATTTTTGTCTACCCAAAACTACGTCATTTTGTTTATTTATTTCCTTATATTAATTGATTCACCTTTGAATGATTATGATTCCTTTTTTCTCTCTTTTCCTTTATCACCATTGATCTATCTTTGTACGGTTATTATTTAGTGGCCAGATATAAAGTTATCTCAAGTGACTTGAGAAACGATAAGCCCTATATATATATGATATAAGATATTGTTTCTATATTTTCTTCATGCCTACTTTACTTACTTTTCTTCACGCCATCAACTTACTGGTGATCTTTTTTTCTCTCATACCATTATTAGTTTATTAAAATTGTGATATAACGGTGTGAGGAGAAGTAAGCAAAGTATGAATGAAAAAAGGTAGACATAATGTATATATATATATATATATATATATATATATATATATATATAGCTTATCGTTTCTCAAGCTACTTGAGATAATTTTATTTCTGGCTCCTAAATTATAATCGTACAAAGATAAATCAATGGTGATAAAGGAAGAGAGAGAAAAATGGAACCATAACTATTCAAAGGTGAATTAATTAAAATAAGGAAATAAATAAACAAAACGACGTAGTTTTGAGGTGGTCGGAGATAAACTTATCTCAAGTTGCCGAAGAAATATTTTTCCATATATATATATATATATATATATATATATATATGTATATATATTTTTCAATATATATATATATATATATATATATATATATATATGTATATATATACATATATATGTATGTATGTATGTATGTATGTATATATATATATGTATGGGGCAGGATATTCTTACAACGGTGTAAGAGTTAGAAGTCTTACACCCAATCTTAACCATTGATCCACTTGTATCCAATGGCTCACATTACTAAAAAATTAGAGCCCTTAGATATAAATGAGATCAAAGGACAAGATTGAGAGTGTAACTTACACTGGTGTAAAATGATCCTGATTCATATATATATATATATATATATATACATATATATATGGGGTCAAGATCATTTTACACCAGTGTAAGACTAATAAGTCTTACACTACATCTCAACTGTTGATTTTCGTGCATCCAACGGTTATAATTTAAGAAGTCATACAAATTAATTAATATTAATTAATCATTAATTACACTACAAATACCAACCGATGATTTCCGTCCATCAACGGTTGAGATGTGGTGTAAGACTTGTTAAAAAGAATCTGTCCCTATATATATATATATATATATATATATATATATATATATATAGGTAAAGTATTTCTTCAATCATTGGAAATAAGTTATCTCCCGTCACTCCCAAAACTATGTCGTTTTGAATTAATGAAGGGTGTTTTGGTAAAATTCATATGATAAAAAGATAAACAAAATTACGAAAACACCCTTCATTAATTCAAAATGACGTAAATTTGGGATCACTGGAGATAACTCATCTCTAGTAACTGAAGAAATACTTTACCTATATATATATATATATATATATATATATATATATATATATATATATATATATAGGGTTATGATCATTTTACACCAGTGTAAGTTACACTCTCAATCTTGTCCACTGATCTCACTTATATCTAAGGGCTCAAATTTTTTAGTAACGTGAGCCATTGGATATAAGTGGATCAATGGTCAAGATTGAGTGTAAGACTTGTAACTCTTACACCGGTGTAAGAATATCTTGCCCCATATATATGTTGGAATTAAGTGTAATTAAGTGTAGTAACCCAATCTAATCCATTCTAAGTAGAATCAACTATATGTTTGGACTATACTATCGGAATACAACTGACATAAACGAAAAGTAACCCCCGTAACATCAATTTCGTGCACAGCTTGTGGCATCAAATGTTCGATTATCTACATTTAGTAAAAGATCAAGAAAATGCAATATGCCCGAGAAGAAAGAGTGAGAGTAAAAGGAAAGCAAAAGAAGGAAACCATCAGATTGTCCTGTACGAATATAATGGTAAAATTCAGGTTCCTGTCACGATTGAAAGACATTACCTATGTTAAATCATGTTTTCCTATAATTATCTTAGAGATATATTTGAACTATATTCTTGCAACTTTTGTCCTTTTATGATCAATACCCTATCCCTCCCTCCCTCGCCCCCCTCTTCTTCCAAAAAACAAAAAGGTGTGTCAACAATGATGTATCTTTTGTTGAAATTACCAAACCAACATTCTTTCGATCATTATGAATCAGCTCATAACTAATTTAAATTATTTTACAATTCTTTTCTGTGCGATGTTATAGTATTTTGCTGTTGTCTTGAACTAAAGGACCAAGGAATATTAAGTAAAATAGAAAGCTGAAGTGAAGGGTGACATAAAGAGCTGCTATCACGTTAAAAAGATAGAGAGGAAAAACTCACATACAATGTACATTGCCTACTCCCAAATCTTTTCTTAACAAGGAACTGCGTCTTAACCATGATTTTGCTTAATTGATGATTGTATAAAGACCATATAATAAATAATTATTAAATAAGTCCTTGGGTACTACGATGGGTAACTTGAAGAAAAGTAAAGAAAACTACCAAGTTAAATGTTGATCCAAGAAACTCTACAGTAAATTGTGCTAATATAATAGTAAATAATATCTACAACTTTAAAAAATATAGATCATGCACGTGGCTAATCAAAATCCGAAGATGAATTTTTTTTTTTTTACTTATTTAATTTCATTCAAATCATTTTCAGATAATAGTTGCTGTCAAATGGCCAAAACAAAAATAATCAATGCTGTGATAGGAGCTCAAGTCAGCATATTTTCCCAATGAAGTAGAGCACCATCATGCTAAATCAAATAGCCTTTCAAGTGTTATATTATATCATGAACGTATATACTTCTAAACACTCTTGTACACCACTCCCCGGAAAGGCAAAAGAAATTTTTGGAAGGAACATTAATCCATATATAAATTTAAGGGAGAACGGGGGGAAGATGGAAAAACCAAAAAAAAAAAAAAAAAATCAATAACAACGAATCGCTTTTATCATTATTAATGACCACATTATTTCAGCCAACAAGTATTGGATCCACACCCCAAGTACATCAACCAAAAGAGGCAGGAACCAAGTACAACTGGTGGGAGTAAAAGAGAAGATAATAAAATAGCAACTTGCAAGAATGGAAGAAATTTCAAGATGCAAATTGGCTCTGAGAGTCAGTGACTCTAGTGGCATAGTATCTGTTAGAAATCATGCTTTAGAAACTGCAATATTTTTAATTATTTAGGAGTCAGTTTTTATTTCTGTTTTAATGAGTTGTTAAGTAGTGAGCAGTTACTTTTCTGCTTTAATGGGTAGTTATGAGGTGAGCAGTTTTCTTTTCTATTGATGGGAAGTTATGTAGTCGTGAGCAGTTTCTTTTTATTATTTTCTTTATAAGTTGTATTGTTATGCATCAATAAAGTTGTACCTCATTTCTCAATTATATTTTTCATCTCCAAAACCAACAATTGGTATCAGAGCCCTTTTCTTACGGGACCTGTAGAATGGATTATGAAACAAGTTTTTCCCAAGCAGCTCTTCCAGTTTTCAATGGGGAAAACTATGATCTTTGGGCCGTCAAAATGGAGGCTTATCTAGAGGCTTTGGATCTTTGGGAAGCTGTGGAAGAGGATTATGAAGTCCTTCCTCTGCCGGACAATCCCACCATGGCCCAGATCAAGAATCATAAGGAGAAAAAAAAACCGAAAAGCAAAGGCAAAATCATGCCTTTTTGCTGGTATCTCTACAACCATCTTTACTAGGGTCATGACTCTCAAATCGGCAAAAACAATTTGGGACTATCTAAAGGCAGAATATGCTGGAGATGAAAGAATTCGAAGCATGCAGGTGCTTAACTTAATGAGGGAATTTGAGATTCAAAGGATGAAAGAGTCTGAAACAATCAAGGAATACTCAGACACATTGTTGGGCATTGCCAACAAGATAAAGTTACTGGGCGGTAATTTTGCAGATTCCAGAATTGTTGAGAAAATTCTGGTAACAGTGCCAGAGAGGTACGAAGCATCTATTGCTTCGTTGGAGAACACAAAAGATCTGTCTAAAATTACTTTTGCAGAAGTGCTACATGCTCTCCAAGCCCAAGAGCAGCGAAGATTGATGAGGGAAGATCATGCTATTGAAGGTGCTCTTCTAGCCAAGAGCCAACAAACTAATTACAACAAAGGAAAGGGTGAAAAGAAAAGTTATCCACCTTGTCAGCATTGTGGCAAAATGGGTCACCCTCCTTTCAGATGTTGGCAGAGACCTGATGCTAAATGCATCAAGTGCAATCAAATGGGGCATGAAGCAGTCATATGCAAGAGCAAAAATCAACAGCAAGAGGAAGAAGCTAAGGTTGCTGATCAAGAGGAGGAGGAGGAGGATCAACTCTTTGTGGCAACGTGTTTTGCAAGCAGCGAAGAGAGTGAGAGTTGGCTGATTGACAGTGGCTGCACAAATCATATGACCAATGACAGGGAGCTTTTCAAAAATTTAAAGCCAACCAATATCACCAAAGTCAGAATAGGCAATGGTGATTATATTTCAGTCAAAGGAAAGGGGACTGTTGCAATAACAAGTTGCTCAGGTACAAAGTTTATTCCTGATGTCCTTTTTGTACCCGAAATTCAACAAAATCTGTTGAGTGTTGGCCAATTGATTGAAAAAGGATTCAAAGTGCTTTTCGAAAATAGAGTTTGTCTCATTCACGATGAGAATGGAAAGGAAATCATCAAAGCAAAAATGAGAGGCAAGAGTTTCTCATTTGAACCAATCAAGGAGGAGCAAGCTGCACCAATCAAGGAGGAGCAAGCTGCTATTTCCACAGAGGAGAATGTGACTGAGACTTGGCACAAGAGACTAGGCCATTGTCACCTCTCAAATATGTTGTTGATGAAGAAGGAGCTTTCAGATGATTTACCAACCTTTGCAGATTATTTACCAACCTTTGCAAATTGTAATGCCTTTCAATTTGGCAAACAAAACAGAAATTCATTTCCTAAGTCAAGTTGGAGAGCCTCCAATAAGCTGCAGTTGATCCACTCAGATGTTTATTTTCATGAAGATAAGAAGTGGAACTGGAAACAAGCACAAGAGGCATCCATGAGTAAGCAGAAATCAGGTCCTCTCATCCAAATAAGCAAAGAGCAAGGAGTGGAACATTGGCAAGAAGAGTTAGAAGATGACCCACCAGACCCACCAATTCGTGGAACAAGGTTGCTGTCCAATATTTATCAAAAATGAAATGTAGCCATTTGTGCACCTGCAAGCAAATTTGAAAATCTAAGGAAGAAGATTGGTGTTTGCAGCTCCAAAAGCAAGGAGGAGTGTTAGAAATCATGCTTTAGAAACTGCAATATTTTTAATTATTTAGGAGTCAGTTTTTATTTCTGTTTTAATGAGTTGTTAAGTAGTGAGCAGTTACTTTTCTGCTTTAATGGGTAGTTATGAGGTGAGCAGTTTTCTTTTCTATTGATGGGAAGTTATGTAGTCGTGAGCAGTTTCTTTTTATTATTTTCTTTATAAGTTGTATTGTTATGCATCAATAAAGTTGTACCTCATTTCTCAATTATATTTTTCATCTCCAAAACCAACAGTATCTAGCAATGAAATCAGAGGCTTTTCTATCAATACCAGGCTCTGCAATCCAATGTCCTCTATCTTCATCACTGACAAATACCCTTCTGCAACCTCCTTCCCAGTGATCATCGTACGTGCTTCCACTTGAGAAACAAGCCTTGAATACGTTGTAAAAAGAGTAAGAAGATGACCTCTTGGCTCCCATTATGGCTTCTCTGATTGTGATATGCTTCTTCTGATGATAATGATGATGTACCTGCAAAAGTGTTACTTAGCTTCTAGATTTTTCAAGGATTCTTGAGCTCTGTGTTGCTGTGTATGTGTTGAGTACTACTCTGTCTATGTTTGGTTGAAACATGTAAGTAGCATACATGGAGGTTTTGGTATTTATAGAGTGGCGAGTACCATGGTTTAGACAAGATCATCAAATGTTTTACGATCAAAAAGGTGGATAAGGATTCCCTTAAACCACTTATAAGAATGGTTATCACGATTGTAAAACTCGAAAGAATCATAAGCGTTCTCGTCCTCTACTTTTCATTTGACACGCAATAGTTCTCCCCAAGTGATACACTCCCCAACTTTTTTTTTCATTGATATGATTATCGCTTTGTTTCCCTGCTAAGGATGTCTACCCCCTATACAAGTAATGCCTATGGTGTTAGAATAATGCATATACTCCTAATTTTGTTCAATCTATATATGTGATTTTTATTTTTTATTTTTTATTTTTTATACTAGTGAGATGAAGATATGAGATGGGAATGAGAAAGGTATACAATAAAGTGTGGATTTAGGAGCTTTTCTAAAATGAAATAACATATATATGAGCCAATTTGTTTCAATGAACTCATATGTATCTAAGGGGGTCGGAATGGACCAAAACGTGACTAGGCTAATAGAAATGGACCTTTGAGGGATGATAATACCTATGGGATGAGATTCAATATTTGTTCGAATTTTATGTTCGTTTGGATGACTTTTTGGATTAATTTTATTTAAAATGGCAATTTTGAAATGTCTAGAATTTAAAAATATCTAGAATAATCACAATTCAAAAAATTGTTAAGAGTTGTTTGTCAATATATATATATATATATATATATATATATATGAGACATGTTATATTTACAAACTTTTTTGTTTACAAACTCTTACAAATTACACTTTCTTCTCCAGGGAGAACACTAGTTTCACTATGTTCTCCCGGGAGAAGATAGTATAATTTGTAAAAATTATCTAAAAAGTTTGTAAACGGATCCTTCCCCATATATATATATATATATATATATATATGGCTTCGCTTTATCTGCAGTTACTGCAGATAAGTTATCTGCAGTAAGTCTAATACGACGTCATTTTGAGACAGAAATCAATTTGGAATATAAGAGCTTATAATAATGTGGGACTATAAGGTAAAACCGATTTAACTCTTTACTCATCATCCGTTACAATCAATTTGTAAAGAACCTTGGGATACACCACCCCAAAAGCTAGCTCAAAGGGTGAGAGTGTTCAAGGCCTTATAAAGGTCACATTAGTTGCCCGCTCAATCAATGTGAGACTATATATCTCAACACTAGGGGTGATAAACGAGCAGGGGCCTTTCAGGGGCCTTTGGCTCGGCTCGTAAAGGCCTGAGCTCGTTTAATAAAAGCTCATGTTGGAACCAGGCTTGAACTTGTATAAAAACTCGTTTAATAAAAAGGCCTCAAGCTCTAATTCAGAAGCTCGGCCTTAGAGCCTCCCAGGCTAGCCTAGTATATAAATATTTATTTATACTTTTTATACTACTTGTAATAACTCTTTCTCATCAATTTATTTCACCACATTTTATTGGTTTAACAGACTTTTTGAATGCTTTTGTTTTATATTATGCTATTTGGATATATATTGAATTTATGTATATTTATGGAATTACTAGTGTTGTTCTATATTATCCTTCATCCTCCTTCACACAAACAAATCCACAAAAACACATTCGTTCCACTGTGCACTGCTCGTTTGTGTCAATTTATTTTTTATTTTATTTATTTCATTTTTATTTTTGTTGGCACTTTTTTTATAATGGGCTAAGATAATATAACCTGTTATCTACCTTCTCTCACTTTAATTTTTTTAATTTATTGTAGACTTTGTAAATTATTGCTGCAAATTGGAAGCTAAGGTTTCTATCTGGAAATTGATTTTTTGTGGAATTCTGTTCTCTTATTTTTACTCTTTAACTTGCTAACAGGCTTCACACAGGCTTTTATTTTTTGTATATAAACCAGGCCACAAGCCAATATTATATTCGTAACAGGTAACAGGCTAAGGCCAGTCGGACGCGTTTAAATACAGGCTTGGCTCGTTAAGATCAAAGCTCGGCTCGGCTCGGCCCGTTAACACCCCTACTCAACACGCCTCCTCACGAAGAGCCCTTTGGGTTAGAAGCGTGGAATTGCACAGACCCAATTTTTGGTTTATCTTTTTGTGCTTTTTTTATTTTAATTCTACTTGAAAGTGGGGGGGCCTGAGAATCGAACTTGTGACCTTATAGTCACTCAAGCTCTGATATCATGTAAAGAACCATGAGATACACCACCCTAAAGGCTAGCTCAAAGGGTGAGAGTGTCCAAGGCCTTATAAACTCCACATTAGTTGCCCATACAACCAATATGGGACTATATATCTCAACACGCCCCCTCACGCAAGAGTCCTTTAGGCTAGAAGCGTGGAAATTGCACAGGCCTAATTTTTGGTTTACCTTTTGTGCTTTTTTTATTTTATTTTAATTCCACTTTAAAGTGGGGAGCGGTGAAGATCGAACTTGTGACCTTATAGTCACTCAAGCTCTGATACCATGTAAAGAACCTTGAGATACACCACCCCAAAGGCTAGCTCAAAGGGTGGGAGTGTCCAAGGCCTTATAAACTCCACATTAGTTGCCCATACAACCAATATGGGACTATATATCTCAACATGGTATTTTTGTAATTTTAATTTATTTCAGGGTTATTATAGTCTTTATAATTATAATTATTTAATTTTTCAATCCCAAAACGACGTCGTTTTGGGAGTAAATGCAAATAACTTATTTACAGTAACTGCAGAAATATTATTAATATTCTGTATATATATAGGCAAAATCATTTCAACAGCCGCTTTACGTACAACAACGACAGATGTATGATTATGATTCCCCACATTTAATGCTTTTATCCTTGGAAAAAATGTTTCTGCAGTTACTGCAGATAAGTTATCTGCATTTATTCCTAAAACGACGTCGTTTTGGTATTAAAATCTTAAAAAATTATAAATATGAAGACTATTATAACCCTGAAATAAATTAAAATTACAAAAATACCATGATTTCTGTCTCAAAATGAGGTCGTATTGGGCTTACTGCAGATAACTTATCTGCAGTAACTGCAGAAAAAGCGAAAACTTCATCCTTTGTATGATTATGATTCCCTGCATTTAATGCTTTCAAGTATATATATGGTAAGTATTTGATTGCTGCCCGTACAACAGATGCAGAAATGTAAACCCCATATATATATAGGGAAAAATGTTTCTGCAGTTAATGCAAATAAATTATCTGCATTTATTCCCAAAACGACGTCGTTTTGGTATTGAAATCTTAAAAAATTATAAATGTAAAGACTATTATAACCTTGAAATAAATTAAAATTACAAAAATACCATGATTTTCGCCCCAAAATAACGTCGTATTGGCTTACTGCAGATAACTTATCTGCAGTAACTGCAGAAAAAGCAAACCCATATATATATATATATATATATATATATATATATATATATTAAATGTGATCCACCTAAGCACTTATTTGAAGAAAATATGACCAAATTTAAATGTCTACCCAAAAAATTTGTTTAAATTCCGTTTTAATAAATTTTAGCCAAAAAATTTGAGATTTAAACACATGTTAATAATTAATTTCGGTCTATTCTTAGAATTAATAACTTAGGCAATAGGAGTAGTCTTCACGAGTAAGTTTTGGTTAGTTAAAATAAAATATATATAAACCAATCAAATTCCATTAAATTGTGTTTGTTTGATTTAGTTTTGAAAAAAAAATTAAGTTACCCAAGTCAAACCAATCTAACCATAATCAAGTTGGTCCAATTCAGGTCATTGGGTTACAGTACAAGCACAAATTGTTTGTTTACAACATAATTGAAGAGGAACATATTCTATAAGTAACCAAAACTTATTATATCCGTGTAAATTTTGTCTCCTATCTCTAATGAAGGAATTATTTTATGACTGTTCACTTCTTTTTCTTGTATTATTTTTTTATAATTCACTCAAGATAAAATACTTTAAAATATTTTATTATATTAAAATATTTTAATATAATAATATAGTGGAATTGATGGTAGATAGTAAAAATAAAAAATAAAAAATTTGGGGCAAACATGATTGGCAAAACAATCCAATAAATCAAATCAAAACATCAAACAACTTTCTATCCTAATTAGAATCGGAAAACATTAATAAACATAAACAAAATATCCAGAAACATCCTTCAAAATATATATTAAGTTAGTGGGTTACTAATACGTAGGCACAATAAAATCACACCAATATTTTTTATTTATTTTTTAGTCCCATTTCATTATTTAATTTCATTTAGTAAAAAGTATAAAATCTAGAATCAAATAGATTATCTAACATACTCATATTCTTATTTTTATTCGATTTAATTCTTAGCATCTCGTGATTCGTTCTCTGAAACAATCAGAAGATAGCCTGTGATGTTCTGGTAACGTATCAGATTGTCCAAAACACTACACACTCATTTGCAGCAGGTAATGAGTTACCACAGACTATCTTTAAACTTTTCATAGTTTTGCTAGATTTTTATTCCCAACTTACCATAATCTAGCACTTTGACTGTTATCATTAGCCTTTAATTCATAGCATGTAGTAGTTGTTTATAACTTCCCAACTCAAAAGTGTTCTTGCCCTCCATTCACTATTCAGGTTCATTGTACTCTAATAACATTCTATCAAGGCAAACACCATTTACAATTCAAGTTTCCAAATGCATAAATGTGCATGTTGACAAAGGCTACGAGAGAGTTAGATTCCCTTCTCCACTATAAATTTTGGCTATTAGAAGTAACAATTTCAATTCCGACGAAAGTAACTACCAAAACAAATCAAAGATGCTCTCTGCCTCAAATTACTGCATTGCAAAATGTTACAAACAATATGGGACCTCTATCACCCCAATATAATTGCTATCTTTCCAGAACATATAGCTTCAAATCAGATTCCAATAGTTCTCAGAAGGGCACGTTTTTTCTGCTTCAAGACCATCTAATTAACCAGGCTAAGTTAGAATCTGAAATGCTGCATAATAGAAAAAGTGTCCAACAAGGTTGTTAAATTTCATGTCATATGAGGAAAAAGTGAAACATGAGTGAGTTGATAGTTATCTGTACTCCAGCTTACTAGGCATATAGTATATACATATTTTGGACTGATACAATGTAAGAACTTAAAGGTAAAAATATAATTGAATAGTATTCCCGTCACTGAAAGTAATAGTCATTGATTGATAAACAAGATGCTGGAATGAGGTTCCAATGTACACTTTGGTATCTTGTCATTCTGATGTACATTTTGTGGTGATTCAGTTCAACCTTTGCCGATGGTTTTCATAGTGAACCCCATATGAAGCAGAGAGGACAAGCTTCCTTTATGCAAGTAAAAGTTATGTTTCAACTCATGTTTTTTGGTTTTCATATATGAATGTATAACGAACCAATTCAACCCAAAAGCCTAAGCTGTTCGATGAGGCTACATTAATGGCTGATAACATATAAAAAACCAATTCAACCCAAAAATTTAAGCTATTGGGTGAGTATACATTAATGATTTTATATATCTCTTGTCACTTGAGAGTATCCATTTCCAAAATTGAAAAAGATGCAAGTCTATCCTTGGAAATTTGAAGGCAAGCGAATTTTATATGTATTTACCATATTCCATTTTGATATGCGGTATGTATGTATGTTAGCACACAGGGAGGAGCTCAAAACACGTTGAGCTGTTGGGGAATAGGAGCTAGGTCTGTATCCTTCTCAAGGGGTGAAGTATCTCAATATATGGGTGTTCAAGAAGGCAATGGTATAGATCAAGATTTAAAAAGAGTCACCATAACAGTCGCTGAAAAAGCTACAAGGGGTGTATGAAAAGGCTACCGTGGCTCTAAAATCCGGCATTGCATGTACATTTGCAGCTGTGGGAGAGAGAGCTAAAACCGTTAACCTAGGTCTCGCTCTTGTAATGAGACACCACCTCGTGGTTGTGCGTGTACGATATTAAGCTATGTAAAAAAAAAAAAAAAAAAATCACTACTAGGGAGTGTGAGATAGAAAAAAATCTTGTACGCAATCTTACTTTTGCATATTAAACTATGTAAGGAAAGAAAAATTCTCTATGATGAGATTCATGACTTCACTTGTGAAATACTGTTGGACTAGGCCTTTAATGGGTTTTGGACGGCGAGCCCAACTTATTGGGTCTATGTAGACCGACCAGAACATATATATATATATATATATCCTAATCCAAAATTTAAGGCATTGAATTTATGGATTTATTAACTTATTCATGAAAAACCCAAAATGGATGTTACTTTCCATATTAACTGAATTTTAAGTTTCTTTTCTTTCTTAAATACAGCATTAGCAGCAGCATCCATATTGGAGTTCAATTTACTTAAACGAAAAATAACCTTCATCATCTCAATTTTTTGCAAAGCTTAGTTTGATTATTTGGATGCAGTGAAAAATCAATGCCATGCCCAAGAAGAAAGAGGGAAAGAAATCAACAAAGTATCCTATACAAATAGAAGTTAGAATTCAAGTTGCTGTCACGTTTTAAAAAAATCAATGTTACAAAATCATGTTGTCCTGTATATTCATCTTTGAGATATATTCTTGCACAGTTTTCTTTCTATGATCAATTGTCCCCGCTCCTCCAAAAAAAAGTGTGTCTACGATGATTTTTATTTTTTTTATAAACTTACCAAACAAAACATTCTTTGGATCAATATGAACCAGCTCATAACTATTTGATTTTGAAATTGTTTTTAAATTTGTTTTTACTCAAAATTATAATATTCTCCTGTTGTCTTGAACAAAAGGACCAGGGAATATTAAGTAAAAAAGAAAGCTGAAGTGAAGGGTGACATAAAGAGCTTCTATCACGAGAAAAAGAGAGAGAGAGAGAGAGAGAGGAAAAAATTACATACAATGTACATCGCGTACTCTAAAATTCCCTTCTTGACAAGAAACTGTGTCCCATCATTAACATGTTTTTGCCAAACTGATACTTGTATAAGCATTATTTAATTAAACTAAGTTGTGAGCTACAATATGTGTAACTTGAAGAGAAGAATAAAGAAACTAGCACGGTGATTGCTGATCCAAGAAAATACAGTAAACTTTGTCTAACAATAGTGAATGATATCCATCCCTTGAAAAAATATAGATCACGCACTTGGCTATTCAATATCTGAATAGAACTTTTTTTTCTTACTGAATTTTAATCAAGCCCTTTTGAGATATTATTTGCTGTCAAATGACCAAAACAGAAATGATGCTGTGATAGGAGCTAAAGTCAGCATATTTTTCTCAATAGAATAGTGCACGCATTAAAATTTTATGCTTATCAGAGGATTCAAAGCTCATCTCCAATCTTGCTATAACATATAATCTTCCAAATTAAATATGCTGAAGCTATATATCATGAACGAATATACTGCTAATTGCTAAAGACTCATACTAATTAAAATTCTAATAATAATGAATAAATTTTAAAATTATTAAAGACCACATTATTTGAGCTAACAAGTATTGGATCCACACTTGGAGGGTTGGGAGAGGTAGGAACCTAGTACAACTGGTCTGAGTAAAAGAGAAAAAAATAAAAAAATAAAAATAAAAATAGCTACATGGAAAGCATTGAAGAAAAGAAATTTCAAGATGCAAATTGGCTCTGAGAGTCAGTGACTCTGGTGGCATAGTATCTAGCAATGAAATCAGAGGCTTTTCTATCAATACCAGGCTCTGCAACCCAACGTCCTCTGTCTTCATCACTAGCAAATACCCTTCTGCTGCTGCCACTGGCCTCCCAATAGTCATCATACCTGCTTCCACTTGAGAAACATGATTTGAACACACTGCAAAATGAGTTAGAAGATGACCTCTTGGCTCCCATTGTGGCTTCTCTGATAGTGATATGCTCCTTCTTCTGATATAATGATGATGTGCAAGTGATACTCACAACACTCTCAACCCCTTCTAGTTTTTTCAAGGATACTTGAGCTCTTCTGTTTCTGTGTTAAGTACTTTGTCTGTCTTGGTTGTAAGTAGCATACATGGAACTTTCGAATTTATAGTGGCAAGTCACATGGTTATACCAGATTTCCTACTGTTTTACTATTAAAAAAAAAGGAGGGTAAGGATTCTCTTAAATCATCACTAACAAGAATGGTTGTCATGGTTGTACGTAAAAAATCAGAAAGAAGCATACGCGTTCTGATCCTCTACTTATGAATTGACACGCAACAATTCTCCCCTAGGTGATATTGTTCCCAACTTTTCTTTTGTTACTATTATCACTTTGTTTTTGTTTCCCAACTAAAAAAGATGCTATTCCTTCTTTTTATTATATAAATAATGCCTAGAGAATTAGAATAATGCCTATACTCCTAATTTTGTTCAATCTATTTATGCCACTTTTTCTCCTTTTCTTCTTTTTCTTGTTGAGGTATAAGATCTGTGGTGTGGTGGGGAAGGTATGCTAAAACTTCCCTTGTAGCAACTCTTGGGCATTTGTGACACCTCTCAGGAATTTGTGACAACACTCATCTTGGTCATTTTGGTCATTTACACCATTATCTAATCAGCTGTAATGGCATTATTGAAATAAATCTGATCTTAATAAGTATTTTTTTATTGTCATTATGAAAATTCTAGAAATAAGTAATTCAACTAAAAAGTAGCAAAAATCATTTTTAATGTGAACAAGTGCATGAAAATGGAATTTTCCATCAACTTATTTGTTCTGAACCCACCTTATGGACTCATATCCCAATAACCTAACAGCGAGTGACTAATTAAAGAGATTAGGATAAGTCTATTATCCTATCACTAGAAGATAAAGGATAAACCACATATTTTATCATTTCCAATCATCTCAATTTTGCGGTAACTCATTTATAAGTAAGAGGTTAAATTTATCAAGGACGCACTTTTTGCCTCTATTCTTTAGTTGTGCACACACACCCCACGCTCTAGTTACCCAGTTTTTATTCATGCACTGTGATGTGCAATTCCTTACGGTGTCTCTTCCTTATACCCTCCCAAACTACTGATCCAATATATAAATACCAAGCTTCATATGGACATCCCAATTGCATCATATCTTATTCTAATTTGAAGTGAAGACAGTACATTATTAATTTAATAACGTAACCAATTCTGAATATACATTACTAGCCAACATGTGGCTCATGTACAAGCCCCATTTTCTTCTTTTTCTTCTTTGACGTGTATATAAGAAAAAAACAAGAAAAAAAAAACTTAATACCAAATTCTCTTACAATCTAAATCATAAATGCAACAATTTTTTCAAGCTAAAGTAATTAAGATTTTGTGTTATTTTCTTTTGTTAATAAAAAATATTACAGTTGAGGCCAGCCTCCATCGATTTTCTTTTAATTAGATTAGCACCTTGTAAAATAAATATAGTTATAGTTAATTATAATAAAATTAGATATTACTCATATTTTTCTTGAAGGAATCATTAGTAAAAAGTATTCAGAAAATAAAATAGGTAATAATTTAAAATTTTACTTTTTGAAATTGAAAGTAATGAGACGTGTAAATATATGAATTAAAAGGATGTGCATGTAATTAAAGTTGTTAATTGTAAACCATATATATGAAGATACAAATTAATTATAGCAAAATTTATGAAAGAATCTACTATTTAAAAGAAAATTAGTATCATGATAACAGGTGGCATGAGGGCCACAGACATATATTTAATTTTATATGATATTAATTATACACATTAGATTGAATGGCATTGTTATGTTTCACACATGATGTTTGCCTGGAATGCAACTATATATGTCTAGACGAGGCATTAGAAACAGATTATAGTATCACTTGAACAACCACTTGTTTTTTGCATGTAAAGTTGGTCATCGTACTTTGTACCCGTAGTATAGAATTCTCTTAACAAAGCAAGCTTTGCAGGATTGCTTTATTTCTTCCTTTTCAGCTTTTCTTGATATTTTTTATGTATTTATGGTTATAGTATACATGCATTATTCGTGATCTTTAGGCAAAAGCAGCTAGCCATTGCTGTGTGTGTGATGAAGGCTTAGCCCTTGCTCTTCCAACAGAGAGTGCCCTCAAGCTGTCTTACCTTTATGAGATCTTAATTCTTAAGGGATCCTCAAAGAAGAATATAGGTGGTATGTATACAACTTGTACAATTGAATTTTGATCAAATACAAGGCAAGATATCGTATCTTTTCTTTTTCTTTAGTTTTGATTATGTTGTATTAATCATTGCTAAAGGTCTTTCTTATAGTTGTAATCACGAATCATATTTTTATTTGTTGCATCGTTTTCTTTTGGCCCTTTATTGGGGTTCAATCGGTAAAGAGCAAAGCCTGGTACAATTAGGGGTAAGCCTATATAAGTTAGCTAGGTTGATATAGTGGTATATATAATTGGCCAATTTATACGCGTTTTCTCACATCCCCCATAAAAAAAAAAAGAAAAAAGAAAAAAAGTACGTTCCGCAGCATATACAATCCGTCAAAAAGAAACTTGTGATTTGGTAATCTTCTAATAGATGCTGATTATTATTCAACATAGATACTTTCAGTCCACCACCCAAAGCTAATTGTGTTGGAATTCCATTATTTAGAGGCATCTCGTTTCAATTATAAATAAGTGCCATTGAGATTTCCCTATATCTGCTTGGAGACAGGAAATCACGCAATATTTCATATAGAAAATTGTGATCTAGATCATTTCAAAAGATAAAAATCAAAAGACCGAGTCTAGGATTTTGGTTAAAAGATAAGGATGGTTTAGATAACACATGCAACGGAAAATGTGGTACAAGTGGATAATAGGGAGAAAAAAAACAAGTCCATGGAACTATATATGAAATCATCAGATGGATGAATGATAAAATTCATACAGGGGGCAATGATGGTTTTTAATATCATTTCACGAATTTTAGTCTTTGTAACTTAGCATTGAACCTTTACTTGACTACCCAAAAAAAAAAAAAACAACTTTTCAAATCAAATAAACTATCAGTTTTTGTTATAAAAAAAAAAAAAAAAACTATCAGTTTTTACCGGTTCAACTAGAATTTAACCAATTCTAAGTTTTTTATTTTATGAGTTATGCAGATCAAATATAAAACAGATAATATTATTATCATTGTGCAGATCTAATTCACATTATGCCCAAGATGCATTGCAAGTGCCCTTTCATGGCAATTAAAATGTACTTGGAGAAAGCTTACGACGGATTGAACTGGAATTTGTTAAAGAATATTCTCCGGGAGATCCGATTACCCAATCACTTTGGTGAGCTTATTATGAATGTTGTTACCTCTTCCTCTATTAACGTATTGTGGAATGGTGGCCAAACGTCTAACTTTAACCTGTCTAGGGGTGTTCGTGAAGGGAACACTACCCCCCGGCCCGCCTTATCTTTTTGTGCTAGCAATATTAGAGAAGTTAAGTCATATCATTAACACAACAATGACAGTGAAACTTTGGCATCCCTTTAAGGTAGGTAGAGGTGGACCCCCAATCTCCCTTCTAATGTTTGCTTATGATCTAATGTTGTTTGCGGAGTCATCGCTTCCTCAGATGGAAATAGTGTTGAAATGCATCAGTTTATTTGAGGAGATATCATGATTGAAATTGAGTGTTCAAAAGACTAGTGTCTTCTTCTCCAAGAACACGTCAGAGCGGTTTGCTAAGGACATTATTAAGAGATGCAGCTTCAAACAGGTGCCCAATTTTTACCCTAACATTCCTCACTTGTCCGACTGTTGCTGAGCAGTTTTGGATATCAAACGGACCTTCCCATAAGGTCATTTTACTACACCTTCATCTTGATCAAAGGTGGGATCCCAGATCGCTTGAAGCTTCCTATTCACTTGGAGATATTTGGGTGCTTGGATTATACACAGGCGTGCAACCAAACAAAACTATGAGCACATTATTGATAAAGTTAAATCCGAGCTTGGGGTTGGCAGCAATAGACTTATCACAAAGCAAGCATGATTACGCTATCTCAATCCATTTTATCTTCGATCCTTTACTTTCACATGTTGTATATGAAGATCCTTATGGCCATTTGTGATGAAATTGAAAATATTCAAAGGAGACTTATATGGGGTGAAAGTGAACTACCCGTAGGCATCATATGATTGGATGGGATACCTTAACATTGCCAAAGGAGTTTGGGTGGCTGGGACTGAAGTGGCCAAAAATATGAACGATGTTTTCCTTTCAAAGTTGGCGTGGCGATTCCATAACAAAACAGACTCTTTATGGATGAGATTCCTGAAAGGAAAATACATGGGCAGCGGGGTTGACATCTCGACATTCACTGAGAGGGCTATTTGTTCCCGGCTATGATCGGCTCTATGTCGGGTTTGGCTATTTATGGAAAATAAGGTCATTTGGAAAATTGGAGATGGTAATTCAGTTTTATTCTGGAAGAATAAATGGGCACCAAAACATCAGCCCTTGATTGAAGGAATTATTAATCATATACAGAAAGAAGAAGCCCATAAATATGTGTATGATTATGTGGCTGACAATGACAATTGGCAAGTTGAGCTATTGTGGACTTGGCTACCTGAAAATACTATATAGCAAATCTGGAGTTGTTTGTCACCTACTTTGGAGGATGGATCAGATCATCGGGTTGGAAGACATGAAAATACGGTTGGGGTCACGGTAAAAAACTGTTATACATCTCTATTAGGGGCCATGACGAATGATGTCCACTTTCCATGTGCATTATGGAGAAATCTGTGGGGTTGGAAAAGTCCTCAGCGCATGAAAATTTTTTAATGGAAGTTAGCCCATAACATATTACCTACCAAAGCATGGAGTGCTTATTGGTCCCATGGGGATCTTCGATGCCCCATTTGCAATGAATAGGTAGAAATCTTACTGTATACTGTTAGGGACTGTCCCATCATCAAAAATATATAGGCTATTATTTTCTTTAAGAAAGGGAAACCTTTTTTCGTGGTTGATTTACTTGAGTGGCTACAATGGAGTTAGAGTCATAAGGGGGAAAGTACATGTACGATCCCATGGGCTACTCTTTTTGTTGTTGGCTGCTGAATGATATCCAGTGGTGTAATTTAGTTGTACATGGCCAACAAGGCCCTCCTTTTATCCACTTGTATTTCGCTGTGAATGAAAATGCGCAGCAAGTGTGCGATGCGTTTGTACAGGACACCTATCTTCTGGTCCAGTGTATTGTTATTTGGCTTCTTCCGCCGGAAGAATTTATTAAATTAAATACAGATGATGCTTCTAGGGGAAATCCAGGGTTACTGCCGGTGATAGGGTGCTACAAGACTCAAGTGACAGATGGAGAGGTGGTTTTTCTTACAGAATTGGTCATTGTTTAGCATGGAATGCAGAACTGTAGGTTGTTCTGAAAAAGCTCCAACTTGCTTGGAGTAAGGGTTTATTTATACGTGAGAAAGCTCTGTTGTCGTGTTTCTCACTAGGCATGGTGAGAAAGCTCGTGAGTCATCTTTGGTGACTCGGATTCGAGAAATGATCAATTGTAACTGGAAAATCCACTTTATCCATCCATTGAGGGAGACTAATTGTTGCGTCGATTACCTGGTAAATCTCCTGCTAGACTGCTCGAACGTGAATGATGATTCTGTCTTCTCAGAACCTCCTCCTGGATTACTCTTACTTTTTCTTGGGGATTCCTCAGCCACTCCTCAAATTAGTGGTGTCAGTTGATTCTTTTCTTTTTGTAACGCCCGACCGCTTCAAGAATCAATGACTAACTCCACATACTAACACGAGACTTTTCAGCATGCTTTTTCCTCACTCCCACCCTTCTCGGGAAAACTTTCCCAGAGGTCACCCATCCCAGAATTGCTCCAAGTCAAGCACGCTTCACTATGGAGTTCTTCCGTTCTGGGCTACCGAAAAGTAATGCATCTTGTTAGTATAGGTAGTA
The DNA here is from genome assembly GCF_033153095.1 of Gastrolobium bilobum. Classification (NCBI taxonomy): domain Eukaryota; kingdom Viridiplantae; phylum Streptophyta; class Magnoliopsida; order Fabales; family Fabaceae; genus Gastrolobium; species Gastrolobium bilobum. The sequence goes on along the minus strand of NW_026896360.1, from coordinate 188,365 downwards.
CCAATTAATTCTTATAAGCTATCCCAAACTGTGCAGTCTCATACCTGCACAGTCTTTGGAATCCCTCTCTTTCGGGTGTCGATTCGATTCATTCATGCATATAACCCCCCGCTGGAAGCCTGTCAGGAGCCGCTCCTTGTTTGTGCCTCTTTGCACTGGCGATCACTCCCTGCCCTCGTCAGCGCTTAGGATGTTACATGCCCACCAGCTTCCGCCTTGTTTGTCCTCGAAACACACCGTACTGGAAGAGAGGGCCTGCTCTGATACTACTTGTAACGCTTGGCCGCTTCAAGAAGCCTGTCAGGAGCCGCTCCTTGTCCATGCCCTTTCGCACCGGCGATATCTCCCCGCCCTCGTCAGGGCCTGGGATGTTACATGCCCACCAGCTTCTGCCTTGTTCGTCCCCTCGAACCACACCGTATTGGAAAAGAGACCCTGCTCTAATACCACTTGTAACGTCCGACCGCTTCAAGAATCAATGACTACCTTCACATACTAACACAAGACTTTTCAGCGTGCTTTTTCCTCCCTCGCACACTTCCTGAGAAAACTTCCCAGGAGGTCACATATCCCAGAATTGCTCCAAGTCAAGCACGCTTAACTGTGGAGTTCTTCCGTTCTGGGCTACTGAAAAGTAGAAGCATCTTGTTAGTATAGGTAGTACCAATTAGTTCTTATAAGCTATTCCAAACTGTACAGTCTCATAGCTGCACAATCTTTGGAATCTTTCTTTTGCTGGTGTCGATTCGATTCATTCATGCATGTAACCCCTCGCTGGAAGCCTGTCAGGAGCCGCTCCTTGTCCATGCCTTTTTGCATCGGCGATCACTCCCCACCATCGTCATCACTCGGGATGTTACACTTTTTGTTTTCTGCTTTTTAGCTTTTCTTTATGTATAAAAAAAATCATATAAGTTATCGGGATTAATATTTTTCATGATATAGATATAGTTTTATTTTCTATACATGCATAAAAATGTGTGAGGAGCTATATGGATCCATGCGAGCAGAATAAAGGAAAAAAAATGTTTCTTACACACTTTTATGTGTGTAGTAAATAAAATTATCTCCTAAAAATATTAATCTCTAAGTTATTTTTCATGTGAACCAGCTACTTGAATCGAATAATTTATTCTATGAATTAAACTTGAAAATTGGCTAATTTTTCCTTATATTTTACTTCCTATAAATGTGTAAATACCTTCTTGTACTTTTATTTCATGCCAAGCATGCATCCTAATTTGAATAGAACGTTTATGAATGCATGATGGAAATCTAGAAGATAAGATGGAATCATTATTGGGCTTGGATTATGAGCGAGAATAAAGAAAGAGATAAGTTGGAGAATATTTAAAATAAATTAGTTATAATAATTTTCCAAATATTACTAAAAGTAATAATAATAATTTTCCAATAATATATTCACTCTTTTCTGTCTTTTCCTTTATACACTGTTGAATGCTTCCAACAAGAATATTTCAAAATTCAAAGACTACAAAATCAGGGGTTGGCTTGGTAGACACGGTACACTTTTTATCTTAACTATTAAATTATTATTTTTTTAGGAAATTATCAATTTGGCCTAATAAACATCCACTTGACATTAATTGGGTTTGATATCAAACTAAACTTGATTGAAGGATTATTTTGAGGTTGATGTCAAAATATTTAAATTAAGAACCAAATTGACAAGTGAATCTCGAGTGAACTATATATTGATAACCTTTTCCTTAAAGTTTAACATTAAGAAACAAATTATGTCAATCTTATCAACGTCAAATAATAGAATTCAAATCGCTAATATTTCTATAGATTCGAATAACTATTTAGTTTTAAACATTGGGTTAGTACATCTTTGACGAGAAATTTAGGATATATTAATGCAAAACTTAGCTAAAAAAACATTTTTCATGTATAAGCCAGAAAACTTAAAGAGTTTGCAAGGGCGGATTTTTTGAAATTTCCAAGAAAGTGATAGTGTAAATTTTATTTACCTACATTTGGTATAAGGTTTATGAAAATTTTATCTGGAATCTGATTTTTCCTTTGTGTACAATTTTTCTTTCAAAATATCATCCAAAAATACCCTCAAAAGAATGGTATTCTTGAAATTTTATTTGTCGAAAAAATTTTATATTTTTTTTGAGACAAAATTTCAGTAATATTTTGATATATCAAACAACTTTTTTATAACATTCACAAAAAAATGATTTTCCCACTATATTTTTGAAAATAATATTTCTCGGTATGAAAAAATGTATTCTCTATCAAACATCCAAAAGTTTTGGATAAGCTACATAAATTTTTCGTGTATAGCCAAACACTTAAATAAATTTGATTATTTTAGTCAGATCTTGTTGCCTTGGATGTTTTCGAGGTAGCTTCTATGATTTTTGGCGTTGGATGTTTTCGATGTAGCATCTATATGTGGTGTTTTCCTTTCAGTCTCTTGGCCGATAGAATAAGAGAGTCTTGACAGCAGAAGCGTTACAAACTTGAAAAATTTTAACAACGAATATCATAAAAACTATATTTAATAATTAACATGTGTAACGGATAAATGCATTTATAATAAAGCTTATCCAATCTTATACATCAAGGTAAAAATGTTGTCTGCCTATCATAAGAATTTATTAATGCTCTGCTGGCCTGCACAAGGACATTTTAGATAGGGAAAAAAGTGTGTTATTTTCAATGACACACCTTATATTCTTTAACTCTCATAAAAGATGGGACTGATCATATTTGTAAAAAGTTTTTTTTTCTATTTTTTCTCCCATAATTTATCTTTTTCTCTCACTTAAAATGACATAACTTTGTGTCATTTAAAGTGATACACAATTTTCCCTTTTAGATAACACCACATAGTGAACAATAGAGCTTTGTCATAGGAAATTTTTCTCTCACTTTCAGCATCGTACACATATAATCTATGTTGCACCGACACCGACACGGGACATGAGATACGACACGATACTCCGACACGTTAATTCTAAAAAATGTTAAATTTTGACACGTTAGGATACGTTTTGATATTATATAATATTTTTAATTTATGTAGTGTATATTATATTTAGTATTCAATAATTTAACAAAAAAATAAAGTTAAACTTATAATACACATCAATTTTGCAAAGAAACATAATATATCCCAAAAGTATATATTAAACTCAATAAAATCGTAATCATAATCTAACAAATCTAATAGTAGGAACTCAAAATGCAACGCAACGTAACCTTTAAATCTTTTTTGAGTCTTTGCAACAAGTAGTGAAGTGTCGGAGTGTCGATGAGTGTCGGGAAGTGTCAGATACGACACGTCAAAATTTTTAAAGTGTCGGTGCTTCATAGCATATAATAGTAAGGTAATGTTACACTGTGATAATGTAGGCAAGATTAACAATTTTCGGCTCACTTTTTTTCCTCTATCTCTTATCATTAGGAAATATTTTACATAAATAAAACAAATAAGTTTACATATTTTTATAAATTGTTACTCTATTCGAATTTAGAGTTACCTCAGATAAAATACCACCTCTATTTCATAAGATTATTACTTTGATCACCTCCATATAAACATATATACTACATCCTTTGAGAGATATATACTTCTAAATCCACATTAGTTTAATCAACAAACTAATAGTTTTGTGTTATTTTAAAAGTATATTCCATTTTAATTCTTAACAAATAATGCTAATTTGATTCTTAACATCAAATTCAAATTCTCGATATTTTATTCTCTTCAACCGTAAGTGATTGAATTGATAGCATTAATCTCTAAAGAACTAAATTAATAATAACTAGTCATGGACGGAAAATAAAATTTTACTCTTTTTTCTTTTTGGTATAAAAATTTTACCCTTTTAAATTACAAGAAGGATGATGTAACAAATATGGATTAAATATTAGAGGTATTTAAAACCAAATCAATATGATTAAGATTTAGAAAATTGAGTCGCTAAAAAATAAAAATGAAAAAAATCTAAATAATAAAAAATTAATTAGATTTAATGGATTTTCAAATCAAAATTTAAAAGTTGAGTTAATCCAAAAGAAACTGAAATTTTGTGCATGTGTCTCTATCTATATATATATATATATATATATATATATATATATATATATATATAGGAAAGTTATATTTACAAACTTTTTGTTTAATTACAATCTTTATTGATGTCTGACAGGTCATATATAATGTAATTTGTAAGTTTATAAAAAAAAATTGTAAACGGATTCATCCACATATATATGCGTGTGTGTGATATTTTAATTAATAGAATTTCATATTATTTATATTAATTAAAATTTCTTATTATATCTCAAGCCAAACTTAATTTTCTCGCTTGAATTCGTACCTATATTAAAAGATTGGAAATTAAGTTGGAATGATATTTAGAATTTAAATTTATGTTATGGTGAGTTTATTTGAACTTGTATTTAGTGTATTTTGATGTAGAATGAAGACTTATATTTGATATATTATAATAAAATTTGATTTCTATATTTTAATGAATTTATATATTAAAATAATTCTAGCAAAAAATTTAAGATATTTGGATTTATATTTTCAGTTAAATCGATTGAATAATATTAAGAAAAGCCAATTAGATTGGTGTTAGTTGGCTTTTCCCAGCAAAATCAATTTGATTCAATCTAATGAATGAATACCCACATGCTCAATGTGACAACACCAAAAATTATATGGAGCATATGTAATTAGGAAAAAATGTTTTTGCAGAGTTACTGCAGATAAGTTATCTGCATTTTTTTTTTCAAAATGACATCATTATGATATTGAAATCTTAAAAAATTATAAATATAAATACTATTATAACCTTGAAATAAATTAAAATTACAAAAATACCATAATTTCTACCCAAAATAATATCGTATTGGACTTACTGCAGATAACTATTAAAAAGCGAATTCATGTAATTAAATCGACAAAATGATTCCTATGATTCTCTGAATGCAAGATTTACCAAAAACACCTTGCCGTTAGTTTTTATATTTTTAATTTTCTTTTTGTCTATGTACTAGGATTGATGTGCATTAAATAATGAACTTATTTGGTCAAATTATTCTTTAATGAAATACTTCACAATAATCAATAAAGCTCAGCACAGTTGGTAGATAACTAGGTTTCTTAGTTATGCTGACAGGGGTTCGATTTCTGACCGTGAGTATGAAAAATGCTTTGTTGAAAGAGATTTACCCACTTAATGTGATCTCCCGCCTCGAAAGAATTACTCTTCGAATGTCGGCCAGAGGATACCTCGAGAAATAAAAAAAAAAAAAAAAAAAACTTCACAATATTAGAGTTTGTTTGCGACCCCTCTTTTTAAGTTAAAAATTATTTTTAAATTAAAGCTAAATTTTTAAAAAAAATTAAATTAATTTTTTTTTGGTTATTCTATAAAATTTATAACTTAAAAGCTATTTAAAAATTGTTTATTTAAAAAAAAAATTGAAAACTTAAAAAAAGCTCCTATACCACGTAGGAGCTTTTGATTTTTTCTTCCTTATAAAAAAAAAAAAAAATAGTTCCTTTTATTATAAATTTTTTTATAAAAACTTATTTGGTTTAATTTGTACTTATAAAAAAAAAGGACATTCCAAGCACTTAATCGAATCTATCACACGTTAATTTCAAAGATGAAGTTAGAAAATTTGAATTACCTTTCTTGAAGTTCGTGATAATTACCCACGACCGTCTTCTTGTTTTCGACATTACAATTTCGGCCTTTTTGCCATGTGCAACTTATGTATCTCTGAGACAACTCCTATCTTCAAATTTTTATTTTCGCGGAAGAATTTTTTAAAAAAGGTTATGTTTGATTATATAATTATTTTTATATCCAAAAAGAAAGAAAGTATATTTTTAGTTAATAATATATATTTAACGTACGTAAATGATAACTCAATTTACAATATAAAATGTTTATTTAATAAAAAAGTATTCGAGATAAAAATATTTCTTATAACGTCGTTTTGGTTTTGAAAAAAAAAAATAAGGTGTTTTGAATTTTTTTTCCTTTTGTTTTATGAAGTTTAATAAAAATCTTTTTTTTTTCAAATTGCAAAATCATTTTATTTTGAATTTGCAAAAAATAATTTTATCTCATATTATAAGAGAAATATTAATAATTTTAATAGATGATGTGTTAAAGAATTATTTTTTTATTTATGTCAATTTATATTTCAGACAATGGATTCATTTTCTTAAATAAAAAAAAATCAATTTTTATCAAGCCAATAATATTTTTCATGGAATCTCACCGACTTTCATAAAAGATAACTTTATATGCAGTTTGGCATATAAATTACTAAGGAAAGGCTTACATTGACGATTTTTTTTTTTATAAATTTACAACTTAATATAGTTTATAAAAAAAAATTATGAATATAATCTATCTCAAATACTAAAACCTAAAAAACAATATTCAATTTTTAAAGCTTCAAATTTTCTAAAGCAACAAAAAAGAAGTGATTAACAAACAAACATATTACCAAAAACAAAAACAAAAACAAAAACAAACAAAAGAATCACCAAGGTGACCAAACAAATAAATTAGGGAAAGGCTATAAATTCTCAAAGAAATCCATAGCCTCCACACGGTATCTTCGAGATCCATTCATGGAGGATCAAACGTTGTCGGCAGCAGCAACGAAGACAGCATTTCTAGATGCTCCCCTTCACGCAATTGGGTTCGAGATTGATGACTTATCACCCCACAGGGTCACTGGTCGTTTACCTGTTACCCTGAAAAGTTGTCAGGTCAGCACTATTTTACATTTTTTTTTGCAAAGTTTCTTCTTTTAATTTTCCCGTAACATCTAAAGATGATGCTGATTTGTTTATGAGGTTGTATGATACAAAATATTAAAAAGTGAACAAAATTCATTTATTTTCTTTCTCTTCTTCCCAGTGAGTTCCATCCATTTTTTTTGTATGTCGAATCAGAAAATACATGATCCCCTTATCTTAATTGATTAAAACATTAATGTGATTAATCGTGCAAAAACTGAACAGGGATTCAAGGTTTTACATGGTGGGGTATCAGCTTTGATAGCAGAAGCTCTTGCAAGTATTGGGGCCCACATGGCCTGTGGTTATAACAGGATAGCAGGTATTCAACTTAGTATCAACCATATGAAACCTGCTCAATTGGGTGACCTTGTTTTTGCTGAAGCTACTCCTATCAATCTTGGCAAAACCATTCAGGTTTTCTCTAATCCAATGTTCATCTTTTGGATTTTTTGAATCACACTCTAGGTGATTACAAGTTACTAGTCTAGTAGTGGCTTCAATTTTTCAATTTTGATTTTTTTTTTCTTTATTTTCTAGTAGGTGTGGGAGGTGCAGCTTTGGAAGAATGATCCTTCAAAGTCAAAGGACAAAATCTTGGTATCATCTTCTAGAGTTACTATTATAGTCAATATTCCTATGCCTGAGCATGCAAAGGCTAATAGTGAAATTCTCAAGAAGTATGCAAAGCTGTGAAAGTGCAATTGACAATTGTCGTATGCAACTGGGAAGATAATAAATTGTTCAAATTTTATACAATGTGTTTCTTATCTGTAAAACCTGCCAGACATCTGTTTTTGTGTCTGTTTCATTTTCAATACCAGATACGGCAGTCATTAATTCTACTTGTGTACATATTTTTCTGTCATTTTCTGCTTTAAATTTCAGTGATAGTAACTCTTTTCCTTGGTATTTTTATGGTTGTGAATGCTTGAATTTTAAGTGGCACTGTATGAGCAGATCAGTGATCCCTCAATGTTTATTACAATCCCAATTTCAACCAATCCTAAAAAGGAGTTCGCGGGTCAGCGCAGTCATTGCTCAAGTCATGGCAGCTTAGTTTATAGACGATACTTATAAAGAATTATTTGAACCTAATATTTTAAGGTATTTGATGAAGTCCTTTGTTTATATTATTCTGTGACACCCTTCTCATCTAAGAGTCTTTGGATTTGAAACGTGGATATTATATAGACTTCGTTTTTTTTTTTTTTTTTACCTTATGCTTATTTAATTCGATAAGTGGAGGGTGGTGAGGACCGAACTCGTGTGACAACATATGGTGAATTTATTTCTGATTATGTAAAGAACTATTTTAACCCAAAACCTTAAGAAATTATGTGAAGGCATTTTTAATGATATATATTATTCTCTAATACACCTCCTTACGCAAGAGCCCAAACGTGAATATTGCAGATACCCAATTTTTATTTTTATTTACTTTATGCTTATTTATTTTCACAAATTGAGGAGGCGGTAAGAATTGAACTCATGATCTTGTGATCATTGAATATTTGATACCTCACCAAAATCCCTAATTTTTGTGCGAATAGCTGATAGAAGCTCATAGTTCATAGCGTTGGTGAAACATTGACAGGCACTTTCTGTTTCTGTTTCCTCTACTGAATGAAGCAATAGATGTTCACAAACAGAATGAGCAGTAATCAGGCTTTATCAAAGATAAAAGGAGTGCAATGAACATAATTTTTTAGACATTCTTTCTTAAACATTTTTATTACTATTAAGTAAAATCTCATGCTAGTTCTATTAAAAAAGACTTGGGCTTGTTTACCGAAGCAAAAAAAAAGAATTAAGCATTTTTTAAACATTTTAGACATTCTTTCTTAAACATTTTTCATTAGTGAGACCAGAATGGAAATTCATTCAATACTAAATGAAGTGTTGAAAAGAGTGTAAAAAAATGGATCCTTTCTCATACTAAAGAGTGTGCTACTAGTAATTCTGCTGAGGCTAAATAATAAGATTTCTTTTAAACTCCATAAAAATTAAATAACAGAGTCCACTAAACTACACAGTAGAAAATCTCCCCAGTATTAAAAATGTTTTGCAACAAAAAAGACAAAAAATATGGAAAAGAAAGAGATTAATAAAACGTGCTTATTAAGTTTTGACCCCTTTTGATGTTTTGCACAAATCGGCTAATAACAGCGGAAGCGCAACTGGAGAAAATTCTTCGGGGTTACAAATGGTTATAATATCTAGAGTAAATACTCTTTTTGGTCTCTGACAATATCCATGAACTACTTATTGGTCCCTAGCAATAAAAAAAGGACATAGTGGTCCCTTAAATTACAAAAAACAGGCCACGTTAGTCATTCTGTTAAATCTCATCTAACGGCTCAACTAACGGTGCACACTTGGCACGTTAGTTTGCTGACGCGGATTTGAGTGGTCCACCGTGAATTTCCAACGCCCTTATTGGTCCCTGACAAAAATCACGGGGCCTTTTTTTGTCCCTAACTAAAGAAAAACAGGGACATGAAATCAAAGAATTTAGAGTACATGTAAACCAAAGCTAGGTATTTGTAGTTCCACAATAAATCAAGGTATTTGTAGTTCCACAATAACTCAATATGTCTCATCCTCATTTTATTATTGCAAATATACCATGTTACATCCAGTAAAATATCACATTGGACTCAAACCTTACAAACTTGTAATTGAGGACATACCAATAAATCGAACCTAAACTAGTTCACTTCCAGTCGACAATGGTAAGTGTAATGAAAACACAACCTGCCGACCCAAATTTGAATATCAAACATGGCACTAAAAAGGTGAAAAGGAGACAACCTGAGCCTAATTAACTAAAGAAAGCAAAAACTGTCAGAGATTCTTTGGAATCATAGTGACACTTTATGCATAACAGAGAAATGCTTGCACAAAAGTAGTGTACCTAACTATGATGCACTAATGATGAGATTAAATTAGTACACCCAAGTTGAAACCACTACGATTATCCAAGTATTTCTAGCAGACATAGGATCCTCCTCTAAGCATGCTTGGCCTGGAAATCCTTCATGAAAGCCACCAACTTCTCAACCCCACCCAAAGGCATATCATTGTAAATGGAAGCTCTCATACCTCCCACCGACCTATGTCCCTTAAGCTGAACTATCTTTTCCTTAGCAGCCTCCTTAATGAACTCAGCCTCCAATTCTAGTTTCACCAAAGTAAATGGCACATTCATCAAAGACCTCAATGACTTTTCAACCGGGCATCTAAAAAAGCCATTGCTTTCATCAATGGCATTGTAGAGAATCTCAGCTTTCTTCTTGTTCTTCTTCTCAACCTTCTTCAAACCACCTTGTTCCAAAAGGTCCTCAAACACCAAACCACACATGTAAATACAATAACAAGGAAGGGTATTGTAAAGTGAATTGTTCTCATCATGTATCTTAAAATCAAGCATCATAGGAGTCATTGGCTGAGCATTCCCAATCAAATCCTTTCTGATTATCACAATGGTTACACCAGAGGGCCCCACATTCTTCTGAACCCCAGCATAGATCACCCCAAATTTGGACACATCAACAGGCTTGGAACAAAAATTTGAAGACATATCAGCAACCAAAATGCCACTTGCATTTTTGGGTGTTGGGTAATCCTTAAACTCAACACCATGAATAGTCTCATTTGCACATATATGCAACTACCTAGCATCAGGGTTCTACTCCAATGAATCAAAAGATGGAATCTTTGTGTACTTTTCAAATTTCCCAGACCAGATCACCTTTGGTTTACAGTATTTCTGTACCTCCTTGGTTTCATTGCTCGTTGTCACCCTCTTCTTCTAACCGTTGCCACTGCAAAAGCAGAGAGTGGGAGCAACACAATACAACGCTAAGCTTTCCCATTTTTGCGAAAAAATTCACTTTCTATTCAAATCCAAACCCTAACCTGGCCAATTTCGTGACCCACATTTCAATTTTCCTCCGAAGCACCATCTTCATCGTCATTGACCACACATTCTGTGAAATGGACGCTAGTGCTAGGGCTTTCGATTTGTCCAACGGAGACTATGGTATGGAGACTCCGTCAAAAGCTTTGGTCATTCACAACAGGGTACCTCAACGACGTGGGAGAGAAGAAGCAAATTGTGAAAGTGAGGGAAGGTCTTAGCGTTGTAATCTCCAGATAAACTTCAAGCGGGAGAGAAGAAGAAAAAAAAAAATTGAAGGTACCTCAACGATGTCGTTTTTGGTCCTACGTGGAATGTGAGTCAGTGACTTAACAGTACACGTCAGACACGTTAGTGACACCGTCATAGCTCAACTAACAGAAGGACTAACGTGGCACTATTTTTCTAAAATTAAGGACCAAAATGAGCCTTTTTTATTGTTGGGGACTAAAAGAGGCTTCATGAATATTGTCAGAAACGAAAAAGGGTATTTACTCTAATATTTAATATTTTGACTTGGTGTTTGTCATTTTAAATGAAATAAGTTATGTCATTTTAGGAGAGAGATAGACATAGAAAATAGAAATCATGGGAGAGAGAAAGTAGATGGTTTTTTTTAATTTAAAATTTAAATAAAAAATTTTATTCTGTGTCTATCTCTCTCTTAAAATGATATAATGTTATGTCATTTAATTTTCTGGTCACACTTGAAGGTGTAGTCGCTTCCCATAATGACAATGTAGCAGTCCGCCCCCAGTTACCAGATTTCATCAATCAATAAAATAGCCATCAAGAATGAGTTTAAATTAACTTAATTTATGTGTATATAATATGATGCTTTTTATTAAAAAAAATTAGATATGAGATTAATCATTGGAGTACTAAAACTTTGACGAGCTCGGACTATTGACATTGCAAATGCCAATCAACCGATGAGTTCAAACTACATACGACCAACGTGCATAAGTTGGAATTTTTCTATAAACAAATTGTCATCCATATTTAAGAAAATCTTCAAGACATTGAGATAAGCTAATTTAGAGATGTTAAAATGGTCAACTCGCCCCATTAGATTCTAACACGTGTTAATTGGGGCCAAAATGTCTATAGAGTCAAATGACTTCTAATAATAAAGGTACGCATAGTCAAAAGCCTTATGGGTTAGAGCAATTCGTGAACTATTTAAAAATTTAATTTAAAAAAAACTTAATTTTTTATTGTATTTAATACCTTCAAAATTATTTTAACAAATAAATATATAACGCTTTCATAAAATATTTTATACAAAATATAAATTTTTTAATTTTCAATTTTTTTTAATAAAATAATATTTGTACACAAATATACAAGTAAAAACGTAAACAAATTTTTTAATAAAAGTTAAAATTTAATGTTATTATCTTTGTTGAGTTTTATTATTAAAAGATGTCATCAAATGAAGATTTTATCACGATGAGTCGCAAAAGCACCATTCCCGAGAGCAACTATAGTGAAAAAGCAAAAGGTGCGTGAAAAAATTGTTAGTAATGTGGCTTCCATACTCAGGAGGGGGTGAATTGAGTATTATAAGATTTTTGCAAAAGTCTCCTTCTAGTTTCTAAATAATTATTTCAAGCAAACTTTGATATGTGAAAAGCTAATCAATATATTCAAACAATCCATAATATATAATATATCACAATTATAGAACTTATTCTAGCACATACAAGATATCAAAGAAGAAATTAAAATGCTAGAAATAAAGAGTTTAGAGTTTAGAGAATTGTAAACACAATATATCCTGGTTCGGTCATCACCACTTGTGACCTACGTCCAGACTGAAGCTGCTCGATCAACTCTTTCATTAATGGTCAAGCTTCACGGGTGTTTGACAAACCTTTACAATCTTCCAAGACTTCGGGTTCTTGGATACCACAATCTCCAAGTTTACAGGTACTTGACAACCTTACGATTCACTCTAAATTTACTTAGGTATTTGGCTACCTCTCAAACAATGGGTCTCACAACCCTTTCAACTCAAGAATACAAGGAGAAAAATATTTAGAAATGAATATACACTCTCAAAGTGTGGATATACAACTTGTAACACTATGAGTATATGGATTTTCAAGATTTAGAACTACATCTGAAATCTGAATCGTTCCTCTTCTTCTCTTTCGATCTTCTCTCCCTGACTCAGACTCAGTCTTCTTGTTCCGGTGATCTCCTCCACCGTGCTGGTTCTTCTTTTCCAACCGTTAATTTGTCGTGTCGTCGCCTTTCCTCCGCTATTATCTATTGGGTAAGAGATCTCCTTTCACATACTATTGTAGGTGCATGAGAAGAACAAGAAGGGCCTGAGTTTGATGATATAACTTTTCATTAACTCCTTTGAAATATATGCTTTATACTTTGATAGTTTGATTAACTTGTGAATATTGATTTGTAGATGTAATTGGTTGAATTATGTTAAGTATATTTTGAATCTTTAATGATTGGTTGTTTGATTTTTTTGAATTTTTCATATAGAATATATATTTATTTTTTTAATATATAAAATTGGGTCAGCAAAGTGATCATGTGACCCTCCGGTTAAACCCGTGACCCCTGACCTTGGCCGGGTCAATGGTCGGGCCAGATTTTTAAACACTGACAAAAAAAGGCGAGAATGAGAGCCATCTCCACTAGGAGAATTTCGTAATATTCTCCTAAAATATTCTTTTAATATTCAATAAAGAAGCATTTAATACTTTTTCATTGATAGAAAGATTAGTCAAGAGAATTCAGAATTATTTCTTTATAAAATGAAGCACACTGAATGAGGAAATAACCAACACTTGAAACAAGTTGCAACCTATGAAGCACCAACACTTCAAAAACTCTGACGTGTCATGTCCGACATTTCTCGACACTCTCCGACACTCCGACACTCTCTGACACTCCAACACGCGTTGTAGAAACTCAAAAAATAGTTCAAAGGTTACGTTGCGTTGCGTTTTTAGTTCCAACTATTAGATTCGTTGGATTATGATTACCATTTTATTGAGTTTAATATAAATATTTGAGATATCTTGTGTTTCTTTGCAAAATTGATGAGTATTACAAGTTTAACTTCATTTTTTTTATTAAATTATTAAATATTAAATATAATATAAACTACATAAATTAAAAATAATTTAATATCAATACGTGTCCTAACGTGTCGAAATCTAATATTTTTTAAAATTAACATGTCAGAGTGTTGTGTCGTGTCATGTGTCCCGTATCAGTATCGGTGCTACATAGGTCGCAACTACAATCATTGGTTTATTATTTTAATTTAGATGTCCAAAAATCATTGTCAATGCCATTACACCGTCTTTTGTTTCTATATTCATTTTGATGGACATAATTGACTACCACCAATATGCCGGCCACCTACGAGATCCACCATCCAACCACCCGAAGACTTATCAACATGCAAAACCTCACTCACCAACTCACCTTTCATTTCATTTGAATGGTCTAAAATACCCTCTGGATCAACGACTTCCAATGTTTCTTCAATCCATTTTAGAACACCTTCCCATATTACAAAGCCTCAAAATTGGCTTGTTACCCTTACGAAAAATAGCAACAAAATCAGCGAAAGAAGAGAAAGTATAGCCTTTGGTCCAATTTGTTCATGGAGGACCAGCCATCATCATCGGCAACATCAAAGACTGCTGCCTTGGATGTTCCCCTTCATTCAATTGGGTTTGAGATTGAAAACTTATCACCAGAGAGAGTTTCTGGCCGTCTCCATGTTACACAGAAGTGCTGCCAGGTCAACCTAGTTGCATTTTTGTCTCTTAATAACAAGTATTTTCTCTTTGGTTTATGAATGTTTTGGAAAAGTTTCATGCTTTTTTATCTCGAGAAATAAACAAGAGGAATTAACGATCTAAGGGTAATTTGATTGTGCATGGGACAGCCATTTAAGGTGCTTCACGGAGGGGTATCAGCAATGATAGCAGAGTCTCTGGCAAGCATGGGAGCTCATATGGCTTCTGGTTATCAAAGAGTGGCTGGAATTCAACTTAGCATCAACCATTTGAAACGAGCAGAGATGGGTGACTTGGTCCATGCGGAAGCTACCCCTTTAAATATCGGCAGAACCATTCAGGTGTTCTCCATATCACTATTTCTCTCCATATTATGTTTCTTACAATTTATCTTTAGTTTCTGTAAGATAATATTAAACCATTATATACCTAACAAGAATTACAGAATATCTATCATGTCTTTGCGATTAGAAAGCAGAAACGTATCTGTATTCTCCACTGATGTAGAATTGAGATAATGATAACAACATGCGTGAACAAATTAAGCTCAGTTCTATATATCTTCCTTTAACAAGAGGCTATCTATGGAACAAACAAGAGATCTGACACAGGTGGGTGACAAATATACGGATTGAATGAATTTTGAATTATATTATCATGAATGGTTAAAGAATAAACCATTAATCCATTTAGCGTCTACTAAATCATTATTAAAACATAATCCATCCATTAATCTATTTTAATGGGGATGGACATTCAATTCACCCACTTGCCCTCCCTTCATCCCTCTCATGTGCCCTCCTCGCCTCCTCGCTCTCTCTTACAAAGAATTTGATCTCGTGGCAAATAGATTGATCTCACACTAACACTTGGTCATTGGTTACCCAATGGATATGTTGAATGATTTATTAACCATCCATTAATTAAAATTAGCAGAGTCTATACAATCCATAAAATTTATTATAATTGACAGGACTGTTTGGATTCAAATATGGAGTGCATGGGATGAGTGGATCCAATTGCCACTCTTGTTGCACATACCTATAGAGGAGCCCTAGCCTATCAATAGTAATAATCTAAAAACAGCCTCCCATCACAAGTTACTTTTATAAAAAATCTCAACAACCTGTAAGAGTCATTGTTTTATTAAGATCTTAATAGTCTTTAAATGGAAAAATTCCTACGTAAGAATTCTTTTATGTTTCTAAGAGGAATCTTCACCATTGATTTCTCCTCCATTCTCTTTCAACCCACAATAAATTGATCATTAACAGTAAAGGGCTTATCAGTCTAAAACCCAAATCATATAATAAAACTTGGCAAATAATGGCAAACCACATCAAGCGATATTCAAATAATCCCTACTAAGGTTTAATTGGATAGAAATGAGAAGTTGGAGAATAGTGTGGTCATTTTCATTTACCTCCTTCCTGCTTTCACTCCGACCTAAGCCCAACCAATGTTTTTCCACATTCTTAAGAGTTAGCATCCAAAATTTATTCTGTTCATGGATAATTTTAAGCTACAGTAGAGACAGAAATCTCAGTATCAATAATATCTATGGGCTTGAAGACATTACTAGCTTCATTCTGCTTGACATGGGCATTCACCAACCCACTACCCTTGGGAGAAAATATTCAGTGGAGTAGAAACTGCAAGATACAGTAATTATTAAATATTTGTTGGTTAAATTTGCAACCATAAAAAGCCAAAAAAATTAATAAAAACAAGCGGTACGGGTTTCCCTCTGAGGCCTATGTTAAAGAAGTGAAGTTGAGCTCTATTGAGGAAGCTTTGCCTAAAGCACACAAGTGCAAAAACTAATTCTCCAATCCCTTTTTTATTCCACAAAATGAATAAACAGAATAAAACAGAAATAAAAGAACCCACTACTATGATACTTATCTGCTAACAAAACTACCCACTCACATATCCCTAAAAACAAGACTCTGTTTACCCTTTGTTATTGTTGAGGCTTACTAACGTGAAAAAAGCATGTCATAACAGTTTTCTTTGTAGCAGGTGTGGGAGGTGAGAATCTGGAAGATTGATCCATCAAACTCACAAAATAGATCACTGGTATCATCTTCTCGGGTAACTCTATTAAGTAACATGCCTGTCCCAGATCATGCAAAAGATGCTGGTGAAAAGCTAAAGAAGTATGCAAAACTGTAAATATTTAAAGTTTTATTTAATGTAAATTCAAATTCTGCTTGAATGGAGTTACAATAACCCAATGATTCAGATATATACAGATCAAGATTCTAAGACTTCAATATGTACACCACGACAGACTTCGTAGCTAAAATGGAAGTATAGTAATATTAGTATAATCTATCTTATACCTGTAAATGTTTCATATTACACATGGCAGATGAACCCAACAGCTCAATCACAAGATCCAACACTACGTCAATGCCAGTAATTTACCTATCCTCAGGATCAACATAGAACCCTCATTGAGCAGCTTTTCTCATTATTTTGGAACGGCAGCTTCAAACTAAAAAATGACAGTGGTTCCATCTGATTTTGTAATTTCAATGGATACCATGTGAATAAAAAGGCCATACACCTATTCAGTGATTCCATTCAAACAATCAAAGGTTAATTCCAGAAACAAAATGCTAACGGACCTAGCAGTGTTAGCAATGTTAGGCTGCTGGATTCTTCTTGCGAAAGGATCTCGAGCTAGTAGTGCTTCCGTCCTTCTTTCCTAAGCGAACACTGGAAATTTTATGCCTAAAAAACGTTGACATAACATGGTCAAAGATAGACTAACAAGAAGCAACCATATAGAAGAAACAAATAAGCAATAAAAACATGGAATAGTGTTACCTGAGACTGCTAAGTTGTTGTGTCAAATCGTTCAGCTCCATACTAGAAAGTTTGAGAGAAGACAAAGTTCCAGGTACCTCTTCTGAAACAACCTTAGACAATTTCTTCACTGAAGCTCCCAATTTTCCAAAAGCCTGTGCAAGAAATGAACAACAACTGTTTGAACATTAGTCATTCAACACATCACTGACATTTGCAATCACATGTGTATGTGTGTGTGTGTGTGAACTTACAATTAAGGTTGGAATTGAAACCACAGCCACTGAGAAAAATGCACCAACAGCCTACACACCCAAAAAGCACAAGCTAAGGATTTAGTTCATTTGATTGCGAAAAAGAAAACCATCTCGGTTACCCAAAGACAAAAACGCTTAAAGATGCAACTTTTAACCGTAGTTGCTGAGAAAAATGGGTAATGATTACAGTACCATGGAGAGAACGAACAAGTGAGAGAGAAACCCCAATTCAGGGGTTGGCCGAAGCCCTAGATTTCTGGCCACCGCAATGGGCGGAGCTGCCGTGACCAGCGGTTGCGTAGGTTGCGGCGAAGTGAGTGTAAGCTGTTCTGAGATTAATGGCGCCGGAATTGAATCGCCGGCAGCCGGCGGCAAATTGGATGAGCTTCTAACACTAATGGAGAACGGAGCACGTGAAGCGGCGAGAGAGGCGGGAATTTTCGTGGGCATTGGGAATTTGTTGAAGTTGAAAGGGCCCAGAGACCGCGATTGCATTTGAGACAACATTGATGGAAAAGTTTCCGATTTTGCAAGTTTGTGCTCTTCAACTTTGTCAGTGAACAGTGTGAACTGTGAAGACCATTTCAATCGCACTTGATATTCTGATTCTGTTTATAAATAATAATAATAATAATAAGGTTTTAATGTTTATAACATGAATATAGATAAGTTATCTACATTCGTTCTCAAAACGATATCGTTTTGGGTTGGAAAAAAATTATAATCAAAAAAATTATTATAACCCTGAAATAAATTATAATTACAAAAATACTTTAATTTTTGCTTCAAAACGACGTTATCTTGAACTCCATGTAGATAATTTATCTACATTCACTATAAGAAAAGCAAACCCAAATAATAATAATAATAATAATTATTATAATAATTATAATAGCCACGTAACAATATTGCATGACCTTTTCCAAAACTTTAAATGTAATTATAATTACATTTAACATCGTTAGTAATTTAATTAACTTGTCAATTTTACCCTTATGTTGCCCATGTTGAATCCTTGCATCATCAGCCATCTCCTTAGGCTTTGTTTGGAGTTTGGAGAGAAAAGAAGAGAAAGGAAAGGAAATTAAGGAGGTGTATTGGATTGAGATTTCAAAGAATTTTAGTAGATTGTTTTTGAACAAAAAAATTCGTTGGTATTCGATTAGGATTTTAAAAGATTATTTTAGAATCCATTCAAATTTGTTGGTATTCAATCAGTATTTTAAACAATGGAATCACAATCTCGTGGTATTCAAAATTCCGACGATTTTAATGAATTTTTTATTGGTGAGAATTCCGTGAAACTTTTTAGTGAAAAATATAAATAGGATGTCTCTCTCACAATCTCACCCTAACCCCTAGGATGCCATGGGAGCTTCGTCAAAATTAAAAAAAAAAAAGTATATTTTTGAGCGATTTTATCACAAAACAACCTAAAAACAACAAACCAACGAGATTTTAATATAATTTATCTCAAAATAACATATTTTTGAGAAATTTTGGAAGTTTAAAAAGTGATTTTTCAAGCTATGGGTCACGATTTTTCTTGGCACAAAAACATGTGATTTTTGTATTAAAAACAACATAAAACAGTGAAAAAATAACAGGGAACTAATTTTCATTTTATATCAATGAAACAATATCAATTTAAAGAAAGATTGGAACTTTCATAATATGAACCCTATATTTCTTAACAATACATTCATGAACGAATTCCTTAACAATAATTTTCAATAGATAACTAAAAGCTTTTTTCTCAAAAGACCCAAAGCAATTTAAGGTTTCAATGTATCGATTGAAAAAAATATGAGAAATTTTCTAAACTTTCATGTAATTAAACCCAAAATTTCATATTCAAAATTTTCTTAGAATATTCAATGAAAATATGCATATGATATATGGTTAGAAAACTCTCATCACGTAAAATAAAAACCCCAAGGTTTTCAAGAAAAATGCAAAAAATTCCAAACGAAATTTTATCATGAGCTTTAGGTTCTATATGCAAATTTAGAATTATTTTTATAATTAAAAAAATTGGGTCTTATAATCATATATGCATAGATTTGATACCAAATGAAGAAGATAATTTTCTACCCATTAGATATGTGAAAAGTTGTTATTTAGTAATTTTGAACGTTTGTTAAAAGTTATATTATATTTTACTGCTTTAGAAAATTATATTAGGTTTTACTTTTTGTATTAATTTCATTACATTTCTTTGTTATTTTTTTATGGGGAAAATTATACTTACAACCTAATTTTGTTTACAACCTTTTACAACCATATCTTAACCGTTGATTTTCGTCAATCAACGGTTATTATTTTCGCAAATCAAACTCATTAATTAATATTTAATTTTCAATGAATGATAATTGTTGATTGACGGAAATCAACGGTTAAGATATGATTGTAAAATGTGGTAAACAAAAATAGGCTGTAAGTATAATCTTTTCCTTTTTTATTGACTCTTGTAATTTTAAATGTTTGTTAAAAATTCATATGGTTTTTTAAAATCTTATAAATCCATATTGTCCTTTCAAATCTTATAAATTCTATTAAAATCCTTTAAAATCCAATCTTATGAAATCTTGATTGTAAAAAAAGTCTTTAAAGTCTCTCCAATTCTAAATAGTCTTTTAAAATCTATAAAAAAATTTAGCTCAAAAAAGTCTTTTAAAATTCTAATCCAATACACCCCCGTAAGAGTATTTTATTCCCTTGTTTGAGAGTTAACAATATGGTAAGGAAAAAAAAATTAAGGGTTAATGAGATATTTTTACAATTTTACCCTTTTTAAAAATTTAACATAATTACTATATTTTACAATTGAAATTAGGGATAGGTTATTCTACCTACTTTTTTCTGCCTATCTTTGTCTACCACCCTAAAACATCATTAGATCAGAATCTCAAGAGAAGAGAGAAAGATAAATGATAGTTGAGATTATGATCTAACGGTGTTTTAGAGTGGTAGGCAGAAAAAAGTACGTAGAATAACCTATCCCTTGAAATTAAATATAAAATTTCTAAAAAAATAATTTATATACTTTTCACACTACTAAAAAAGATCACGTTTTCAATGAAATTTTTCAATTCATTTCCCTCACTTTTTTAAACTTACAAACAAGAGAAGGGTTAATAAAACTCTTCCCTTCCTTTCCTTTCCATCCTAAAATTAACTCCCAAACAAGCCCTTAAGCAACTCTCTTGACATGTCTATCTATAATTATTTGCAGTAGCCCTTAGGCTTTGATTGAGAGTTTGAAGGGTGGGGGAAGCAAAGGAATCCAAGGGGAAGGGAAATGAAGGGTATTCTCTTCTCTTGTTTGGGAGTTAAAAAAATGGTAAAGGATGAAAATTGAATTAATAAGATATTTGTATCATTTTACTCTTTCTTTAAAAATTAATATAATTATTATACTTTACAAATAAAATTAATTATTATAAAAAAATATTTACGTAATTTTTATATTTAAAAAACATTTTATCTCTAAAAATTTATTTTCTCTCTCTCTCTCTCTCTCTCTAAAATAGTCTATTTCACTTTTATATATATGATGTATATATTTCTTGAGACCTAATGATTCATATATATATATTTTTAGTACATAATGATTTAAGTATATGAAATTGCAAACTAAAAGGTAAAATATAAAATTATGCTGATTCCATCACTAGTTGAGATTGAATGGGATTTGTTATTTTAAAATCTTTATGCCAAGAAGTAATTTTTATTATCCTAATGAAAAATGCTTGTGTATAGTCGGATTATTAGAACCCCTAGCAGTAAAATCGTACATATCCATAAATCAAAATTGAAAGTTGATGGGAATTGACGAGAGGCTCAAAGTTTTGGGGAAATCTTTTCAAATTCAATAGATTCATTATAGGGAAAAGGAAAACAACAGATAGACAATCAACTATTCAACAAGGTTTAAATACAGTAATCAACTACAATTTTCACTATTTAAACTCAGTCATATCCATAGAGGAATTTTGAGCCAGAGCTTCTTCATCAATGATCCCCTCGTCAATAATATTACCATCAATGTCATTGTCAGATTCATAATTAGAGAACAAAGCTGTGAAATGTACATCCTCAGCACCCGTTTTATGATTGAAGTTGGAGCAGAGAATACTAGAATAGTATAGACATCATAAGAATAAAAAAAAATCTTCAGGATTTTATTTTACAAAACACAAACAAAGGTTATATTGAATAAGTTCTTGAGTAATGTAATAACTTGAATCCGATGTTACAATCATCAGAGTACAGTTAAGAATCACAGCATTTATAACTTATGATTGATAGTAACAAATTTCTTTAATCAAATGTTTATCCTTCAAGCACAATTTTCTCTACACAGAAGTTTCATTTGAGGTATTTTTACAAGATTGCATCAACTCTAGGAACTTCTAATGATTGTATGCAAGGACAAATTCTTTCATACAAAGCAATCATCCATCAGAGTATTACAATATACAAGATATTGATGCACCTCACCAGTCCTTGAATATTATACAAAACACAAACAAGCATTACTTTCTAGACATAATACATTTCTCAGCGTGTAGTAATCTTGAAAAGGCTCTGATTTTAGACCTCATAATTATCACTCAACTGAAATTGAAGAATTACATGCATAATGGCATACTTAAAACTACTTTTCTATATTACTTCTCTTATTATTAAATTGTACACACCTTCCTTTATGACTGGCCATACCCAAAGTAGTCATGCCTGCACAAAAATACAGATAAGTAAACAAAACTATAAGGTGTTCGAGGTAAATTTCTTGAGAAAAATTATTTCAAGTGATAGCGTGTTGATCTATAAGGTGTGATCAGCCCCTTTCTCAACATGAATCCAGCATCAACGATATAATATTTACCTATTAAAAAAATATTGCTATGATTTATCTAATGAAACAGGAGAAAAATATTGCTATGATCCTTAAGGAAGGATCAAGAACGCAATAAGTATTGATGAAAAATTTATAAAAAGGATGTAGCCAGGATGCACTTCACCTCTGATCCTCCCTTATATTCCTATATTGTATTTTATAATTAATTAATTCGTTTGCTCAGACAATTCATTATTTCCCTATAAAATAGTTGAACCCTAATGTCTTAATGATTTCAACCCTTTAATCCAATTAGAATCCTAATGTCTTAGTAATCCCTCTTGAATTAAGCATTAAGCAAATGAATTATGAGTCTGCAATTTATGTAAGCCTATGTCTAGATCATAAACAAATTATTATTCTACCATTGTCCAGACTAAAACCTCAATATGTCTATTGTGAGTCCTAACCCTCAAAGCCCTATAATTTAGAGTGATCAGTTCTAAACAAGATATGAAAAATTAAATCAGGTAGAATAAAACAAACTAACTAATTAACTTATAAAATATCAATACATAAAATATAAAGGATTCACATCGGGTCTGTGATCCCAACTACGAAAACAAACTAGCCAGACATAGCTGGCTTAAACAAATTAAAAGAATTCATAAAAGCAATAAAGAAGAAGGAGAAGAAGAAGAAGAAGAATCAATGATCTCCGGTCTTCAACTCTGTCGGAATCCTGATCTCAAGCGCGAGTCTCCAAGAATTCTCTCCAGCCAAAGATTACTGTTTCCTGGGGTCTGAGTCTCTATTTATAGAGTTTGTATCCTTGCTTAGAAATCTTGATTAAATCTTTATCGTAAATCTTGGTCCAATGTTGCTCCGATTCAGCCTCGGATTTGTTTAAAAATTTCTCACGTAACTCCCGCACTACTAGCGTGAGTTCCACGCTAATAGCGTGGGAGTTTTATTGAGCTACTGCAAGCTGGCGCTACTAGCGTGAGTTCCACGCTAGTAGCGTGGGAGTTTTAAATGGCTGGCGCTACTAGCACCAGTTCCACGCTAGTAACGTGGGAGTCTCTGGATGAAATTTAATTCTGGCGCTACTAGCGTGGGACTTCAGCTGGTACTTCCAAATGGGCTTCTTTTTGTCTTGTTTTCCTACAAAATCAACAAAAAATCAGTAACAAGGTATCTGATTGAGATTTATCAAATTAATAACAATTCTAGCCCTTATTGTTCAAGATTGACCAAGATTCTTTATCTTTTTGGCTTAAAATCATATCTATGCTGGAGGCATATCAAACAATCCTAGATTTGAACGTTGTTGTCCTCAGCAATGTACTAGATTAAAGTTAGAAGCAAGGATTAACTCTGTGAAGAAAAACATGGAACATGAACATCTTAAGAAATCAGACTGTTATGCATGTGTAACCTCCTATTAAAACTTCAAACAATGCTTTTCAGTTGTATCAAGAAATCAGATCCTAACGTGAATATTCCTCACCAGATAAATATACTCTCATCGCTCTTAGTGTTTGAGGAGTTCACACTTATTCCATCAGTGTAGCAGTAATTCCATAAGCTTGAAATTTCTAAGGAGTTCACACTTCTTCCATCAGCCACATTTCATCAATTTGGGATTCTTTTCCCTTTTTCACTACCTTTTTCTTTTCCTTGTTTGCAGATATTTTCTTTCTTTTCTCTTTTGAGCTGCAAATTTCTTCTTTTTCTTTTTTAGAAATTTTTTTCTTTGCAGTATTTTTGCAAACCATTCTTCTGTTTCCTTTTTCAACTTACTTAACTTTTCTTTTGAGAAGTACCTTGACTTTTTCCTTTGATCAGCATTTCAATCTCTTTCAAGGTGTGTCAATGGAGAAATGGTTAAGTAATTTTCATCAGGTTTTTGAATAAATTGGTCTAAGGCTCAAAAGGGCTAACAATGGAAAATTCTTTTAGGTAGGCTATTTGGCTCTAAGTTAACAAGAATAAATATGCCTTTATCATGTCAGTAATGCATGCAAGCCAGAGAAATAGTTCAATTTCTAGAAAACTACTACAGTGAGGCCTCTCTGAAAAAAAATTATTTCTGTTTAGGCTCAAATCCTCACAGTTGTGATTCAAATTAGAATCTAATTTCAAAATTTTACATCAAGCATTACCTAAGAGTTTTAATCAAAACAATTATACAAACGAGCAGTCATCATTCCCAGATTATAAAAACAATTGAATGCTCCACAGATATCATGCTTCTTATAGTTCAATCTAATTACTTACTGAGTAAGCTTTGTAAAATCTAAGAACGCTTGTTCAGGAATTCACTATTTTTGGATTTTTTAATTTTTTTTCTAAAAATATGAAAAATATAATCAAATTAATTAAATTAAAACATCAAAAATAATTAAAAAAAAATTGAAGGTTAAAATATCTCCCCTTTTTCAGAAAAATTTCTGTTAGACGTCTTTTCTGTGTAGTTCCGCAGTTAGCAGTTATCGCATATGGTATGCGCCCAATTCCTGATTTAGAATGTTGCTGTCCTCAGCAATAAAGTAAACCATTACAGTGAAGCTACTTCTGCGCAGGTGGAACACTCACACACTTGTTAAACATCAAACAGAATAATCATAAAAGTGAAATGTATAAAAGGGAGACATAATCAAACCATAATCTAAAAACAACAAAAAGAAAACACTAAAGTCAAGGTAAAATGTGAGAACATTGGCGGTGACAGCGTGGATTTCACGCTGTGAGCGCGGATCTCACTGGAACTTTTGGACCCAGTGGCGCTGTCAGCGTGGATTTCACGCTGTTGGCGCGAGTCTTCCGTGGGTTTCTAGCGCTGACAGTGTGGATTTCATGCTGCGAGCGCGGAGCTCATTGTCTCTTTTCATTCTTGTGGCGCTACTTGGCGCTGACAGCGTGGATTTCACGCTGCGAGCGCGGAGCTCATTGTCTCTTTTCAATCTTATGGCGCTACTAGCGCCAAGTTGGCGCTGATAGTGCCAATTCCCAGATTTAATTTTTTTTTTCATATGGTCACTAATTCACCAATTACTTGACTTGTTAAAAGTAAACTAACTAAGCAAATAAAATAAAGAGTAAATACCCTTTTTTGTCCTCAACAAATTTCACGATGCCCGCTTTAGTTCCTAGCAAATAAAAAGGCCCATCGTGGTCCCTAAGAAATTCAAAATGGACCCATTTAGTTGAAATCGTGGTCCCTCACAAATTCAAAAAAGACCCATATTAGTCCTTAAAAGGACTAAAATGGGTCCATTTTGAATTTCTTAGGGACCACGATGGGCCTTTTTATTTGCTAGGGACTAAAGCGGGCAATGTGAAATTTGCTGAGGACCAAAAATGGTATTTACTCTAAAATAAATAAAAACAGAAAAACTATTATTGGTTGTTTAACGTCACGAGCCTGACGTACCCCTTGTGATCATGGTGGCTTGTAGCAAAGAACCAAAACTGGCTTTTCCCCCTTGGTCATAGTCATATTTTTGGATTTCTTTATCTTAACCTTGGGTTTGCTTTTGGTTCTTAATAGATGAGGATTCTTGAGCTTTGTTTTTCCATCTCTATTTTCTTCAACAAATTGTGCTTGTACATCTGAGGGAAAAATTATAAGTGATGAAGAATTAATTTTAAAGTCAAGATTACTTACTTGGACTCCATCCACCTTGTGAATTGCCTCATCTTTTAGCTCATCTACCACTGCATCTGTGGTGGCCAAGAATGGTTCTTCAAGAAGGTGAGCAAAAGCAGGGTTCACGTTAACATCAATGACTGCAAAATTTTCTCTGTACCCAAAGTTTCCCACCTTCACTAGTACATTTTCAGCAATATTAACCAACAATTGAACAAAGCGATCGGGCAATTGCAGAGTCATCTTTGCGGATCTTATATGCCTTATTCCTATTTTCTCTAATAAGGTCAGTGACACTTGATTCGCATTAGTCTCAACATCACAATAGACTTCTTTTCAACTTCAGGAGATGGAAGTACTTTACCACTTCTAATTGTGATGGCCCTACAATCTTCCTTCGGATTGGACACTGTGTTACTAGGGAAGGTACCTGGAGTTCTATCAGCCATTTGTTTTGCCAGTTGGCCAATTTGATTCTCCAAATTTCTGATAAAAGCCTGTGTGTTCTTGGTATTGGCCCTTGTCTCCTCCATGAAAGCACTAGAGTGTTGAGCCATTTGTCCAACTAACCTCTCAAAATCAGAAGCTTCCTTGGGTTGGATTGGTGGAGGCTACAAGTAGTTGTTTGAATTGAAATCAAGACCCGTGCCTTGAATCTTCCGTTGATAATTACTACCTCCAGGAGCAAAATTCTGACCTCTTTGAACATTTTGTTGCTGAGGTCTCTGATCATACCAAATGCCATTCACTTGCATTTGTTGAGGTGAATCAGAAGGCATCAAAGGACATTCATTAGACTCATGATTTTCCTGGAAATATTCACACACAACGGCAGCAACTTTAGTCTGAACACCAGCAAGCTGCATCTTGTCAAGCCTTGATGTCAAGTTTGCTACCTGCTGAGATAACAAACTGTTTTCAGCCAGCTCCGCATCATTACCTTCCAGTTGAAGGATACCTCTCTTAGGCTTGGATGACAATACTTCATTTTCATTGGCAGCCATCCTCTCAATCAACTCAAGAGTCTCATTTTCTCTCAGAGTTTTAATAGTGCCACCTGCTGCACCATTCAACACCATCCGAATCTCAGGCTTGTAACCATTGAAAAATATTCTCACCTGATTACCAGTAGTCAAGTTATACTGAGGACACCTCCTCATTAGATCCTTGAATCTGTTCCATGCTCCACACATAGTCTCACCCTGTAACTGAGTGAAATAGGTGAAATCATTCACCATCTGGTTGTACCTCTCCATCGAGAAGAACTCAGCAAAGAACTTCTGAGACATATCATCCCATGTAGAAATGCTTGATGCAGGCTGCCTTTCCAACCAACTAAGAGCCTTTCCCTTAAGAGCAAAAGGGAACAACCTCAACTGGATTGCATCATTCGACACCTGAGGGTGTTTGGTTGAGTCACAGATCCTCAAGAATCTGTCAATAAATCGGTGAGGATCTTCACTCTCCTCTTCTCCAAATTGAGCTATCTCCACCAATTGAATATGAGAGGACTTGAGCTCCCAATTGTTAGCAACATTTGGCTGAACAATACTCGCATTGGGCCTGTTGAATGATGGAGTCAGAATGGTATCTATGAGCGGATTGTCCGCTTCATTGTTTGCTGCCGTCTTGTGTGCTTCTTCATACAGAATTCCTAACTCGTTGAATGCAAGCTTCTTCCCGCAAACCGATGCCAGTTGGCGCCGGTGTGGAGCCAGTCAGCGCCGCACTTCTGCCAAATTGTAAAAGTCAGACCAAATTCCTCGTAAAGTGGCGCCTGTTGGCGCCATTTTGGCACCACTAGGCGCCATGCCAATGACACAAATTGAATGGTTCCTCAAAAATGGCGCTAGGTTGCTTCATTTCTGGCACCACTTAGCTTCATGGTTTGGCGCTAGTTGGCTTCATTGTGGCGCCAGTTGGCACCACTTGCAAGGCTTCGGTGCAAAATTCGTAAACTGGCGCGGGTTCGCGCCAGTGTGGTGTCGGTCCGTGTCATGTTGCTGGAAATTGTACTGTGATACACCCGTGTGGAGTCACGTCAACAGGATTTTATAATTTGTAATTTTCACTCCTTTTACCTATATAAACACAACCAATAGATGAGAAATATTATTGACATAGAAAGAATCAATATAATTAGCAAATATGTATTTAAATTGCTCTTTTATGACTCAATTCTTATCAATTTCAACTTGAAAAACCACACTTGCCAGAGGCACATCAGTGCTTCTTTCACTGCATGCCTCAATTGAATTCACAAGATTAGCTTCCTCGTATTCTTCCTCATTTGAAGATCTTATCTCTAGCTCCTCATAGTCTGCATCTTCTTCAGCTTTATACTCCTTCAATTCAAGTGTTTCATCATGAGAATGTAGGAGGGTAATTGCCATTGAAGATGGGGTCTCTTCCTTATATGTTCCATCTTCTTGCTCTTCTCTTACTTCAAAATATTCTTCAACTTTAGGTTCTTCTTCTGTAGTAGATTCCTCCTCGGTTTTGAATTCTTTAGTAGCTATTGTCACATCCTGATCCTTCAAGTATGAATTTCCCTCAACGTCTTCAGTGAGTTGCTTGAGAAGAGGTGCAGCATTTTCTATATAATTCTCTTGAGCTAGAATGGATGACTTCTCCTCAGCTTTTTGCTCAACTATTAGATCTAGAATGGATGACTTCTCCTCAGCTTCTATATCCTAGTGTAAAGTGATATTCCATCTGCTAGATCTAATTTTATTCTTGAAAGTGGGCACATACCGCAGTATAAAATGCGAACAAATTCCCACTCATCAACTGGGCATTTTCTGCATAATCTCTTAAGTCTACACCAAGCTTGATATAGATGTTCTCCTTCCTTTTGTGCGAAGGAGTCGATCTTCTTTTTGGTCTTTGTGGCTTTGGATGGCGGGAAATATTTGCTCAGAAATCTGAATTATATCTCCTTCCATGTGGTGATGCTTCGTCGAGGTTGAGACTTCAACCACGTTTTAGCTCGACCTTTAAGAAAATAGGAAAACAAATGGACCTTAATGGAGTCTTCAGTAGCTCCGTCTATCCTTATGACACTGCAGAAATTCAAAAATCTATCTATTAGATCATGAGAATACTCTGAATATTCACCCCTAAAAAGTTTTACATTTTCAATGTAGAGCAATTCTTCCTCCAAATATAATGGAATTTCAAATTCAACCATTATGATAATAGAGAACAAATTTTATTTTTTTATAAAAATAAAAAAACCGAAATAAAAATAAAAAATTAAAAAATTAAAATAAAAAATAAAAAATGAGATAAAAATAAAAAATTTAAAAAAAATAAAAAGTAAAAAAATTTATAAAATTAAATAAAAAAATCCAATCTTAAAGATCGAAAGTTAAATTTAATATTGGCGTAATTAATCCCCGGCAACGGCGCCAAAAACTTGTTGCGAAATCGGCAAGTATACCGTTCGTTTCAAGTAATAAAGTGATAAGTAGAGTATCGTTTCCACGAGAATTAATGCACCAAGTACTAGTTTAATTATTCCCCTTAAGTTGGAAAATAAAATTTGGATTGGTTTGTGAAAGGAATTGATTTTGGAATTCGAAACAGAATTTAAAAACAATTAAATTTAAAACAGAAAATTAATAACAATTAATTTTGAACGCATGTAAGGAAGGATCAAGAACGCAATAAGTATTGATGAAAAATTTATAAAAAGGATGTAGCCAGGATGCACTTCACCTCCGATCCTCCCTTATATTCCTATATTGTATTTTATAATTAATTAATTCGTTTGCTCAGACAATTCATTATTTACCTATAAAATAGTTGAACCCTAATGTCTTAGTGATTTCAACCCTTTAATCTAATTAGAATCCTAATGTCTTAGTAATTCCTCTTGAATTAAGCATTAAGCAAATGAATTATGAGTCTGCAATTTATGTAAGCCTATGTCTAGATCATAAATAAATTGTTATTCTACCCTTGTCCAGACTAAAACCTCAATATGTCTATTGTGAGTCCTAACCCTCAAAGCCCTATAATTTAGAGTGATCAGTTCTAAACAGGATATGAAAAATTAAATCAGGTAGAATAAAACAAACTAACTAATTAACTTATAAAATATCAATACAGAAAATATAAAGGATTCACATCGGGTCCGTGATCCCAACTACGAAAACAAACTAGCCAGACATAGCTGGCTTAAACAAATTAAAAGAATTCATAAAAGCAATAAAGAAGAAGAAGAAGAATCAATGATCTCCGATCTTCAACTCTGTTGGAATCCTGATCTCCAGCGCGAGTCTCCAAGAATTCTCTCCAGCCAAAGATTACTGTTTCCTGGGGTCTGAGTCTCTATTTATAGAGTTTGTATCCTTGCTTAGAAATCTTGATTAAATCTTCATCATAAATCTTGGTCCAATCTTGCTCCGATTCAGCCTAAGATTTGTTTAAAAATTTCTCACGTAACTCCCGCGCTACTAGCGTGAGTTCCACGCTAACAGCGTGGGAGTTTTATTCAGCCTACTGCAAGCTAGCGCTACTAGCGTGAGTTCCACGCTAGTAGCGTGGGAGATTTAAATGGCTGGCGCTACTAGCGCCAGTTCCACACTAGTAGCATGGGAGTCTCTGGATGAAATTTAATTCTGGCACTACTAGCGTGAGTTTCACGCTAATAGCGTGGGACTTCAGCCTGGTACTTCCAAATGGGCTTCTTTTTGTCCTGTTTCCCTACAAAATCAACAGAAAATCAGTAACAAGGTATCTGATTAAGATTTATCAAATTAATAACAATTCTAGCACTTATTATTCAAGATTGACCAAGATTCTTTATCTTTTTGGCTTAAAATCATATCTATGCTGGAGGCATATCACACCCCGACTTGAATTGATCCGACATGATGACGAAGCCAGTACCAGTAAGAAAATTTGAAGACTATTTGAAGGTGCCGAGCTGCTTCTGATGCCGACGCATTGAAGTCGGAAGGGAAAGACTTGTTGGGATTTTCCTCCTCAATACTGGACAAGGCCCAATGTTACTTTTGTATGGCTCAAAAAACCATAGACCCCACTTTTGATATTCTAGAATATTCCTTCCTCTCCTATATGAGCTTGTGTTATATGAGATATTAGGGTTAGACATTTTTTAGACAATTTTTAGAGCACCTCCAGAGAGAAACTTGAGTATTAGGCCTCCTTTAGGAAATCTAAGTGAATATCACCTCTAATATTATTTATTTGAGTGTACTACCATTATTGGTGAAGTTTTACATATTGTACCCATTATTTTCATAGTGGAAGTTTGATTCTGGATTAGTGCCTCGTGGATTTTTACTTTTTCACATTAGAGAAGGTTTTCCCACGTTAAAAGATTGGTGTGTTCTTCTCTGTCTCTATCTTGTGTTTTCATTTTTTCGCTGCGCTGGCTGACCTGGTGACTCAGGCTGACCTTTGATTGTGCCGAGCTCTGAGCTCGATGTTTGATTCGCGATACGTTTTCGCGCCGAGTTGAGGGAATCGAGTTCCCAACAACTCCTGGTACTCTATATTAGAATTATTAAGGTGATAAGAAAAGGGAATAGTCAATCTAATTGCTCATTCTAATTTAGGCTTTACGAGAGTACGTAATAACCAATTTTATAAAACCCGGCCCGATTATTGACTCGGTCGGGGTACTAAGTAATTAAGTTACTAATTCAACTAGTGGATAATTGTTTCAACTGCTTGAACCAGATTGATTTGTACAAATATATTTATTTATACAAAATACTAAAAAAAATCGTAATATGGCATAATATAATTTAACAACTAATATTATATTCATTAATTATTTAATTATGTTTCATTAAATTCTTTTAATAAACTTTAAATAAATAAATAAATTATTAATGATATATAAATATAGCCAATTCAAATGTTAGACACGAGCCAACCAAATGATGGTAGCTCGGTTGGCGCATGTGAGCTGAGCAGGTGAGGGTAAAAGCATGTGTTCGATCCTCCTGAGTAACACCTTTGGGAGGAGTTTAAAGCCTTAATCCTAACTCACCCCAAATCGAATTAGTCAACCGATTAAGATATTTCCATAAAAAAAATATTAGACATGAGCCTATTCAGATTGTCCATGGTACCAATAGAAGTCCAACTGAAAAGTATAAACATTAAAAAAAGTATATAATTTTTAAAATTCAAAACTAGAAAAAGTTATTAATTATAACCTTTTCAACTCTCACATTCTAGAGCCCTACGCCAATTTTTTTTTAAATCAATAACACAATAACTCATGAATTCACATATTTTCTTATATTAAACTCTTTTTGCACTCTGAAATTTTATTTCACCTCTTCTTTCTCTTTCTCTTTTTACTCATTTCTCTACTTCTTTTATTGTCTCTTCGTTTTCCACCTTATTTTCTTCATTTGACACTTTTTTTTTTCTCTTTCTTCATTTCACTTCTTCTCTTTTTGGCTAGCTTTTCATTTCACCACCCTTCTCTCCTTCTTCTTTGTTGATCTAATTTGTTTTTTTTATCTCCATTTCGGTCCTCCACCTCAAAAGTCTTCAATTGCAAAAATAGGTATAACTCGGTGAATCGACGGGTCAACAATTTTAAAGAAACTATGTTGAGTTACACGAGTCATACCGGTTGTATTGCATCTCCAATATATTAATATACCAAGATCGGTTATGTAACACCCCGTATATATCCGGTAATGTTATCATAATATCGTATTACGCTGCGCTTAATTAAAAATGCGGAATTACTTTTTCTTTTCAATTATGATGCCATTAACATTACCAGCTTGCTTAATAATCAATTAATAAAACATCGCCTGTATGTAATTGCAATAAAATAGCTAACTGAAATACCTCATAACATAGATAATATAAGTGTGGCTCTAGTCACGGAACTACAACAATGTAGACCGGACCATCTAACAGTTTATACAACTCCAATCTAAAAGTACTAACAGAAAGTGTCATGGACAATCCCCATGCTCACTCAAATAAGGCAACATGCCCAACATCAGTCTCAACAACAACATATCATAAATAGCGGAAAACATAAACAGCATCCAAATCCAGTCATGCTAACATATGAGCAGAAACAACATAATCAGCTAAGCTCCGGCCTCCCGCCGCCTGAGGCATCAGTACCCATACTACCTGATCCTGTAATAAGCATTCCCCAAACGTGGGGTAAGATCTCTAATCTAGAAATCTCAGTAAGTCAGTGAGTCCTCAAGGATCTTCCACCCCAAGCTCACTTACATGTGCAATATAAGTTCAAAAGCAGTTTATCATTTATCATTTCTAAAACAATGCAATGCAGCAGATAATCATGCCATGTGTGTCAATACTAATCTACTGGACATAGAAAGTGCAGGTATACGTCTATCACCTACACACCGTGCAAGTACCACTTGCATTCACCCCGGTACACCATCTTGTATGGCGCTACATACTCAGGCTTCCCGTCAAGATGAAACAACACATGCATATTAAAAGCCATTACATGTAAAGTTCAATCAACATATCAAATATCCAAAAGCATGTACACAACATGCATAAACCATACCCCCATGGGACATGGTGGAACCACAACATGGCTAAACCGAGGACACGAAAGCTTACCTTGCAAGCTAACTCCAAAAGCCAAGAGTCCACAGCTCAAAGTCCAAACACAGCAGATTCACAATCTGTTATGGACCAACAATACATCAACAACATGCACCACAAGCATAC
Organism: Gastrolobium bilobum; assembly: GCF_033153095.1. Lineage (NCBI taxonomy): Eukaryota > Viridiplantae > Streptophyta > Magnoliopsida > Fabales > Fabaceae > Gastrolobium > Gastrolobium bilobum. The sequence goes on along the minus strand of NW_026896360.1, from coordinate 154,556 downwards.
AATATTAAGACAACACCTTTTCATTACGTTTTCAAGTCTTAAAGCTTCTAACAAAGCCACAAGCCCTTAATCCCATGATTCTGGCTTAGTCCATTAAATACAGAAGTTCAACTTCATCAATCTAGGGTCCACAAACCCCCAATAGCCTACTGTACACACAGCACAGCTACTGTTCTACGAAATCCCAGAATATCCGGATATTCCTCGGGACCATATCCGGATATGCAATATCCGGATATCTCACTGGACATATCCGGATATGCAATATCCGGATATCCAGAATCCCATATCCGGATATCTATTATCCAGATATCCCAAAACCCCATATCCGAATACACATATCCGGATATCATATCCGGATATCCCATATCCGGATATTCCACAGGCCGATATCCAGATATTTCACGACAGAATGCAGTTTCTGCATTTTCGTGAAGATATCCTTCCAAGGTTGGGTTTTTACCGATTTTAAACTCCTAAACATGCATTTCTAGGTGTGTTCAACATTACCCCACAACAAGTTATCATCTTTTGACCTTAACATGCATCAAGCTTTCATTTTTAAGCATTAAACTCAAGATCAAAGGTTGGTATACATACCAAAGGCTTAAAACAGAGAAGGAGATGCTCTTGGAGCTCAACACAGCCCCTCAAGTCTGACTCAAGAAATATGCACGAAAATGGCTTCACAAGGGTTGGTTCTTCTCACCAAAGGTCACCACTTGGACCTCCAAAATGCCATAACTATGGCTTTCAGCAACCACACCACCCAAAACCAGCACTCTCACCCACACACAGAGGATGGAAACTCAGAATACACCCTCACACTTCCTCACCATGCATGTTCTTAAGTGTAAACAAGCTCAAAGAGGGAAGAAATCAAGTAAAGGTGACAACTTGAGTTCAGAAATGGTGAAAGGAGGCAATGGAACAGTAAACCACCCTCAGCCCACCAAGTGCCTCACGTAGGAATCCTGGTATGCCTAGGGTTATGTGCTAAAATGCATATATATAGTCACTTACCCATAAAACACACAGTATTAACTTTAATTGCTACGCTTAGCATTTTAATCCCAAACTTTGGATTATGAAACTACATAATTTTCTAAGATTTATCATATTTTTCTTATAATTTTCTGAGCACTTTTCCGGTACGCGCATTTCCAAGCCAGTACCGGTTTCCAGCACCAGTTCTCATTATCTGGACTTGAAACTCGTTTTACAAGTCCTACATATTATTCTAGTAATTATCATGCACTTACATTAATTTTTCGGGATACTTTTTCGGCACGCATTTATACCGACTAGCAGAACCGGTATCTGCACTTTTCTTCCGAAAAATGACTTTCAGCATTATTACTCACTAACTATAATTATTAAAGCCTCATAATAATTATTAGAGTCAATTATGGAATCATTTCCTATTTTCCCGTAATTTATTAATTAAGTACCTTAATTAACGGTGCGGGTTCTTACAAATTACATATCCGGTTTATCGATTTTCGGGTTGAACCGGCCCGTCGTCCGAGTTTTACAACACTCGTAAGAACATTAACTAAAGTATATAGTACATATTTGTTTTTTAAATAAAAAATTATTATTATAAATATTTGATTTAAAAGTACATGTACTCAGTTGTTATATTGAAGATTAGGCCTCCAAAAAGATAAGGAAAAGATTATATTTATAAATTTTTTGTTTACAAACTACAATATATCTGATAGTTTGTAAAAAAAAAATTTGTCAATATAACTCTACTCAAAAGAGAATATAATACAACTTATCCATTCATAATGAAAATTTGTCGTCAATAAATCGTGGCAATTCTAGCCAGAAATATTCTTATCTCCTCCTGGATCCTCCACAAGGATCTTCTATTATTAGATCACGATTGGACTTATAAAATTTGTGGGGTCTCCAAAAATTGGATGGTAACGATCTTTTGAAAAGGAAGAAGCCGGAGGAGGAAAGAACTCCTTACTCCTCTCGTAGCCGTTGTAGAAGGATGGTATGGGCACCTGACAAAAAGCACCTGTAAGTAATATTGAAAGAAAATTGAGGGATAACCATCAACTGGCACATGTTGTATTTCTGAACTAGATTATATAATCAATTAATAGATGAGCTAATAATAATAATAATAATAATAATAAAAAAACATAGAAGGATATGGAACGATGTAGGTAGAGAGGATGGCTTTCAAAGTTGTTAGGGGAAATTCCATGGGGATAAGGATAAGAGCAGAATTGGATCTAAAGAAAATGAATGTGAGATAGCATGAGATAAAATAGGTGACGCAGCATGGATGTTATGATAATGATTGGATTGTTAGATTGAAAATTGGACCAATTGGTGAAAGTATACACGGTGGATTAAACAAGGAAAATATTAGATAACTCGATGTATTGTTAAAATATTCTCGAATAAACGATTATTATTACTTTTATTCATTTAAGTTCAATAACTATTTTTTAAATTTTTAATAAAATTTGATCGAATTATGTCACATTGTTTATTTTTGAATGAATTTTTTTTTTCACTTCACTAGTGGCGTACCTAGAAGGTCATGCATTTTTTGGAAGGTAATTCTTTGAAGGAGAGCGTGCCCGTCATTATTGGTGACATGAATGGCTTACATGTTTACTTCTAGTAGTAGGCTTTTATATTTATGGATAATTATTTGGAAAGCTTGGAAATAGTTTTTTATTCATACAAATATTGTATAACAAAGAAAAAGAAGGAAACAAAATTACTGGTTAACTATATATATCTACGTTTTATTGTCTGGGACCACTTTCACTAGTAGTTCTTCCAACGAGTAAACTTTGAATATCATTTTGGTGGTGATTTATTGAGGGCATTCCCAATTCCACGTTAGTTTTTTTAGAAGTGTTACTTTCTTTAAAATCATTAGTGGATTAAGAGTCCGTTTAATGGTTTTTTTTTTTAAATTATATATTATTTTTTAAAGGACTTTTTAAAAGCTAAAATCATTTTAAGTTTAGATGTATTATTTGAAAATCACTCATAAGTAAAAAAAAATTATTTAGATGTTAAAATAAAATAAAAAAACATTTTTTTATGTATCAGATTATTAAAAAATAGGAGTGTTCATCAACCGATCCAAACCGATTCAAACCGTGGTGACCGAACCGAAAAACCGATAACCGAATAAACCGAAAACCGAAAAATCAAAAACCGAAACAAAACCACAAATTTTAATTGGATTGGATCAGTTTTTGGATGAGTTGATGAAAACCGATCCAATCCAAACTGATCCAATATATTAATTTTCCGCTACCTACTTGGGTCTTTCCCCAATCATAGCCTAAAAATTTATAAACCCAAGACCCATTAACCCATCAACTAAACCCAAGAAAAATCTAGTAACATCTCATTAACAAAATTTTATCTTTGTAGAGCTTCATATCTCATTGCAAAAAAAAAAACTATATTATAGTTTACTAATGCTCTTGTATTTCAAAAAAAAAAAAGAATTACAAAGTCAATACATCAAAGACTTTAGGAGGAGTTGGTTGAGATTTGTACAATAATCATGAAATAAATTTTAGGATTTTCAAAAAACCAAAAACCGATCCAATCCAAACCGAAAAAAATTGGATTGGATCGGATCGGATTTGAAAAAAAATCCAAACCGAATGGATGATTATATGATCAAACGAAGGGATTGGATCGGATAATTTTTGCTTCCAAAACTGATCCAATCCAGACCGCGAACACCCCTATTAAAAAGAACATACTGTGCAGGGAGCATTCTTAACAGTTAACAGGGTGATGGCATTTTGGGGCGTGGGGAGAACTGCCCTGGTGTGATAGATGATGTGGAGGGCTCTCTGGCTTGATGGATGCTTAATCATTGTCACTATGAGGGCGTTTAGTAAAGTAAATTTTTTTTATCTGAAAATCATGAATTTTAGGAATATAATGGAAAATTAACTTTTTCAGAAATATTATACAAAATTTGTTTGGTAGGTCAAAATATTTCTGGAAATATTGGATGAATTTTTCTGATGTTATATTTGGTTGATTGTAAAAAATTGATAGGAATGTGTTAAATTTTCCATTTTCCCGGAAACCCAAAAATAACACCCTATGGGTGGTATTTTTGGATGTATTCTTGGTTAAATTTTGCTCACAAAAAAAAAAATCCCAAAAAAATACATTCCCAGAAAATTTTCAGAAATCCTCTATCAAACATGGATAACTTAGATTAACACCTTCAATTTTCCATGAATCTAAATAAAAATAGTCTACCAAATACCCCTTATATTTATTATAAGGGGGAGAAGCCTTTTATGTTTTTTTTTTTTTTGGTATATAGCCTTTTATTTTTTGAAATTGACAATGATGGCGAGAATAAGGGGACAGTGGCCAAAGTGCCACTGTTGGATTAAAAAAACACCAAAATGTCACGCCAACAGTAAATTTTGTCAAAATGCAACGTGGCATATTTCGCTACACTGTGTAGCGAAATATGTGTGCAAATAATTCGCTACACGGTGTAGTGAAATATGCCGCGTCAGAATGCACAGAACCAAAAAAGTCACGTGTCAGACAAGGAGAATTTCTCTACACTGTGTAGCGAAATTCTCCCAGTTTGACACGTGCATTTTTGGTTCTGATGTGGCATATTTCGCTACACCGTGTAGCGATTATTTGCACACATATTTCGCTACACAGTGTAGCGAAATATGCCACGTGGCATTTTGGCAAAATTTATCATTGGCGTGACATTTTGGTGTTTTTTTGCCAACAGTGGCACTTTGTCCACTGTTCCGAGAATAAGAGCATTTAGTAGAGGATAAATTTTATATCCGGGAATCACGATTCCTAGAAATATGATGGGAAAGTAAATTTTCTGGGAATGTTACCAAAAAACTGTTTGGAAGGCCAAAATATTCATGGGAATATTGGGTCAATTTTCATGATGCTATGTTTGGTTTATTGTAAAATATTATTGGGAATGTTGGATTATTTTACAAAAATCACCCTCTATTTGTGAATTAGATCAATATGGTATTTTGTGAATCAGTCTTTCTTCAATGTTCTGTTCTTTGGTTATTCTTCATCCTTCTCCTTCTCATTATCTATAACTTCCTTGCATTTTCTTTCTTCTCATCATCAATTACAAAAAAATCACCAAAAATGCAGTTCCGAGTGTTACTCCCACAACACCATTGTTTCTCTCTCTATAACTTTCTCTGTCTCTCTCTCTTTCACATAATGGTTCTTATAGGTCTGATTCTCAATTTGTAATGATCTTCTTCTCTTTCTTCTTTCCTTCGCACATCATAATTTTTGTTTGCAGTGAAGCTGCTGCATTTCCCAAGAAGAGAGCAGCAGGGATTTCCAAAATTTGGAATAAAGAGTTAAGGGTATTTTTGTCCTAAAAAAATGATGCATTTTCCCACTAGTGAGATTTCAGGAATACCACCCATCCAGTGGTATTTTGGAATGAGAATGTGCTTCATAATTTTAAATCACGAGATTTGATTTTTTTGAGAAAATTTTTAGAATCCTTCTACCAATCATGGGTAATTTGGCATTTTTTTCATAGACAATGTAATGAAATACTCTGAAGTTTGAGGTAGTACTCACACCTCGTTCATTCATAGTCTTTTCCTAATGTTGCAACAGATTGAGTATAAGAACCTGCATCGTTAAATTGAGATTTTAGGAAGTTAATAATATTTAAATAAGGATGAGAAAATGGAAGATTTAATAATTTTAATTATTTTAAGTAAAGCACTTTTTTGAGAAAAAGGACAATATTGAGTTTTTCACAGTAAAATTGTAGTGAGCAAAATCACCCAGAAATATAGAAATAATATGGTGACCATAATTACATAAATTTTATGAAGTGACGACAACAAAATAATTATGATAACATTAGTAGAAAATATTAATTCTTGGAATTTAGCCATTTTCAGTTAAAAATGTTGATACTGCGGGTACCGCAGTAGAAACACATGGTATTTCACGATATAAATGGATACTGGCGAAGTAACTCAAAAATAGTGATAAAAATATTAATATTCTTAGAAAAATATCTAGGTCAAGAATATAAAATTTGGGAAGAAAATAATAAGCAGTGATGTTAGAACTAATACCAGCTATTTCGCAGTAGAAAATGCATATCGGTAAAGTATCTCGAAAAATTAATGTAAGAATATGATAATTCCTAGAAAATATCTACGTTAAGAATATAAAATTTCAGAGTTAAACGAAGAGCAAAAATGATTAAACTAATATTGTTGATTAGTGAGTACACTTATATAAATAGTTAAAGGGAACAAAACCCTAAGTTAGTTCTAATTCAGATGTTGGACCTCTCTTGGCTGCACAAAGCTCCTTACACTAAGTCTTTAGCCTTCTCTTCAAGAAACCCATCAAGACTCCTTCTTTACTTAGTTTTCTTCCATCAAAACCCACTAAACACTAGAAAGCTTCCATCTTCCAAGTAAAAAAAAGGTTGTCTTTTGGGTGTTTTGGTTCTGGTTTGTTGAGGTTGTGGGTTGTCTCCTTTGTTGTAGTTGTTGTGGGAACCATTTTCACGTCTTTGGGAGCTTCAAGAAGCTAGCTTGGTGAAGAAAGGAATCAACTTGAAGGTTTAAATTCGTGCACCTTATTGGACAGTAACTTGGTGCTATAGCAAGACTTTCAAAGTCCTTTCTTTTTGTTGTTTTCAAGAATTGGGTATACACTCTACCCTTTCCTCTTTATTCTCTATGAAAAAGATGAAGTTTTGGGTTGTTAAAAAGGAAAACTTTGATGATTCAAGTTAAAGGTTGTTAATTTAAGTGTAATATGGTAGATTGAACTTCTGTTTTTTGGTAAATTGAAGGTTGGAACCTTGGAGGGCCATTGGAACTCGAATTATGAAAAAAAATCTGCATTTTTGCATTTTTGCACAGGTGGTAATCGATTGCCTTAGAGTGGCAATCGATTACTCATCATGATAATCGATTACCTAGTGCAATTGTGATAACAACACACTAGTTTGGTAAAATTGTGATATCTCGATGTATAGAGCTCCAAATTGAGTGAGGTTTGGACTTATGTGAAGCTAACATATAGGGCTACAACCCTGTAAAATTTGATATCCATTGGATAAGTGATTTGATCATAGTGTTAGTTTGAAGTTACGACTTGGTTGTTGGAAATTCAGATTGCAGCAGTCACTTTGCGAAAAACATAACCGGAGTTATACAACTCCGATTGAGACATAAAATATGTTGTTGGAAAGCTTATGATGTATAGTTTAACATATCAAAATATTACAATTTTTGGTAAAGAGTTGCAGTTAAATATTTTAAAATAGTAAACGCAGTTTTGTGCTTAGGGGCTTTGAGAGAAGCTTGCAGTCACTAAACGAAAAAGAAATAGTGCTCCGTTTGACATGAAATTGTAGGACATGCTTATTAATGCTATGAATGGTATAAAATAAATTGAGATCTTGTTGTGCGCTGTGAATATTGGTGATTGTTGGACACCTAATTGGTTGTAGAGGATTTGGCTTGACAGGTAAGCTTTCGGTCCTCGGATTTATCCATTATTTGTTCCACCAAACTCCATGGGAGGATGATTTGATGTGCATGGTATGATTTTTCTGAAAATATTCATGCATTGATATTTATCTGATATATATGGATACGCTTTTTGATGTAAAGTATGGATGTGATGTCGATTACTTACACGATTAGGCTGCGACCCTAGTGTGTAAGGCAATTGGTATTTATCTAATATATGTCGATATGCTTGTTGATGTAATGTATGTATGTGATGTTGATTACTTACATGATCAGGAAACAACCCTGGTGTGTAAGGCATGAGGCAGCGACCCTCATGTTTTGGTAGGTTGCAGACATGCGTAATGCCTTTCCTGTTCTCTGGCCAGTTGAACTGCACTTGCATACATCACATGATATATACTAAGATATATGATTATATGAGGATCAAATTATTTTACCATAATGATACTGCATTGTGCACCCATTTTTATTTACTGCATTGTACACTGTTACAAATGGCCTGGGATAGCCATTCTACTTACCTATTTACAGTTTCGTTTCTTTACATATTGGCTGCACTGCTTTTCGAACTTATATTATACCTGTAAGTGAGCTTGGGGTGGAGGATTCCTTGAGGACCCCTTAGAAATCTCACCTTTCTGGTGCACATTTTTCAGGAGATGATGTTCGTGAGACGGACGCTGATAAAGGCAAGAGCATAGAGATTTCATTATTGTTATGAGTCATGCATATTATGATTATCAATTTTTGTCATGATGAGACTTTATTGAGACTAGACTTGATGGATTATGTTGTTATTTTTGGTGAGCATAGGGATTGTCTATACCACTATTAAATAATCTGTTTATTTGTTGACTTGAGTATTTATTTTGTAGCACCATGAGTTATAGATGTTTCTAAATTGTTATTTATAAGTATGAGGTATTTCAGGATTTATTTTAGCATTGCAATTACATAATGATTGTTATTAAATTGAAAAGTCAATTCACCATGACGATAGCCTTGTTATTTAAATAAAATAGTATATTGCTTTAGCGATTAAATATTGCAAGTTGCGCTTTAAATATTATTTGTATATTGATACTTCAGTTCCAGACGGGGTGTTATATTGAGCATAATTGTGCAAGTGTAGAGTACTTTGATTATGGGTAGCCATGTTCGACTTGAACTGATTTATTTTTTCATTGAATCGAACTGTTTTATTTAATTTGAACTGATTTTATTTTTCCTAATCCGATTCTGAATTTATTTGGAATGGATTTATATTTCAAAACCAATTCATGATTTATAACGGGCAGAATCGGTTTAAAACCCGCTCCAACATGCAAATTGGTTCCAAACCGATTTCGAATGATTTTTCCAACATTTCGATTCAATTTTTAAACTTATTCATAAACCAATTCGATTATTAAAATTGGTTAAAACATACAATTCAGTTCCGTAAGTTTTGTTATTTTGCACTTACCTTAACTCTTACACTCAAGTTAGAGAGGATAAAAGAAAGTGAAGAATATGAAAGAGTATCCTAAATAATTAATTCAACCCAAAAGTTTAAAATGTTATGATATGATCTTTTCAATATATTATTCTCTAACACACCCTCTTACATAAGAGCCCTTTGGGCTTGAAACGTGGATATTGCATGTGTCTAATTTTTGGTTTATCTTGTGCTTATTTAATTGTAAAGAACCAATTCAACCCAAAACCTTAAGTTGTTGAGTTATGGCTTTTTTAATGGTTTATATTATTCTCTGACACACCTCCTCACGCGAGAGCCCTTTGAGCTTGAAGCGTGGATATTGCACGGGCTCAATTTTTGGTTTACCTTGTGCTTATTTAATTGTAAAGTACCAATTCAATCCAAAATCTTAAGGTGTCAGTGATGACTTTTTTAATGGTTTATATTATTTCTAATACATCAATCACGCAAGAGCTCTTTGGACTTGAAGCGTGAATATTACACAGGCCTAATTTTCGGTTTACCTTGTACTTGTTTTAATTCCACTAGAAAGTAGGGGCGGTAAGGATCGAACTTGTGACTTTGTGATCACAGAATCTCTGATAACATGTAAAAAAACCAATTCAATCCAAAAATTTAATGATTTATATTATTCTCTAACAAGTGTATATATTATTCTCTAACAAGTGTATCTAGCTAATGGGTGCGAGCATCAAATAATGGAATACTTTAGGCACAAATTAGTTAAGAAGTACCAACAAAGGTGGACACAGTTGGCTAAGAGTTTGGTCCCTACTCTATAAGGATGTGGTTCAAACCCTGGTGGCCGATGTAAGAATTTTGTTGGTGAATAATATATAATCCCCCATAAATTCTCAAAGGATTAAAATGTCTTCTCTAATTCTGATGGGATATCAGTATCTAAATCCACTTACATTTTTAGCTATATATATAAAAAAAAAATTAGTTAAGAAGTGACAGAATATATAGTGGTATTTAGGATTCGCTTCCTCACGCTAAAGAATCCAAGGTAGAAGAAGAAAGTTTGAGATGCTTGTGGGGAATAAGTCCCTTAACTATTATTTCACATTCTTAACTATAATTTTAGCATTGGGTGATTCTGCACTTGAACCATCAAATTGGCAGTCGCATTTGTGCCTAGGTGGGACATATCATCTAGAACATTATATATCAGTTTAATTAATTTTTATAACTGTAAATAATATCTTCTAAAACACCAATCCGATGTGATAAGTTGTACCAAACAAATAAAAATTTGAGAAGGCAACGTGCGTTTCACGAGTTCGAGAAACACGTTCCACCTTTTTGTAGATCATGATGTCCCATGACTTATAACTACAATATGGTCCGCGTCACACATTATGGCCATTGGGATGAGTCATTATATCTCAAACCCCATTCATATGCTTTTGAGTTTTGACCTTCTGTCCCACATGCCTCTTTTTTAATTTCGCATCTAATTCTTACAAGCATTCAGATCAGCATGATAGCATCATCTGATGTGTCTTTCTTTTCTTTTCTTTTTTATTTATGTAAGAGGGGACCATATTCTGCATTTTCCGTGGACCGCATTTTCTACCCCATTTGGATTCTTGTCCTTGTTCTCATCGCCATCATCAATGTACTATATATACCACAATTAGTTCGCTGATTTATTTGCGTTCACATAAGGAGTTGCACTTACCTTATCGAATTGGACTTTTGAGTTCGTTATTGACATCAACCCTGCCATGGAAGAAGTTAACGGTATTTACATTTCATTTTTCGTTATTTATCTGTTTTCCATTAAATAAGTGGATTCTGATTTTATTATTCTCTTCTTAATCAATGTCTTTCTTCTGGGAAATCCCAGATTTGAGTTTCCTCTAACTTGTATGTCTATGCAATTTTCTATTGGTCTTTCTATTAGTTATTATGTGCTAATTCATTTTTATAACTTTATCTTAAAAATGTTTTTTTTTCTTCAAATCTATATATATTGCTTTTAATTGTTATAGTAACTCTACTATTAACTTATTATAATTTATGGGTGGTCAAATATTTATTTTTGGGGAAAATATCTATCATTTTAAAAGACGGTTATTTTAATTAAAATTAAATTTTTTTATTTAAAATTTAAATTAAAAAAACAAACACTCATTTTTTCCCATAAGTTTCATTATTTATCTTTTTGTTTCATTTAAAATGACACAATTTTATATCCATAAAAAAATACAAATACCAAACCCTTTATTTATAGTTGAAAAGGAAAATTATGTAACAAAATGAAGTAGGATCATTTAAAGTCGGTGTCAAATTTTAAATTTGACACCTCATCCGAGTGCTGTTAGATAAAAAAGATCAACAACTCTAATTTATAAATATAAATATGTGATACCGTTGATATTTTTAATCTAATTGTTCTCAAATATGTGTCAAATTTAAAATTTGTCAGAAATATCAAAAGTATCGTACCTGCCAAAATAATTCACGAGTAGATAAGAAAAAACAATGACACCGTACCACTGTCCCTACTTCGCTTTAGAAAACTGATAATTATTATTAAATATTCGAAAACTCATTGTAAGGTACCGCATCAATGTTCGATTATTATTTTTTATTGCATTTATTTATGTATTCTTCGTTTCTTTGCCTTCTTGTTCATCCCAGTGGTGGAAACTAAGGATGGAACCGTTTCAGTAGCTTCTGCGTTTGCTGGCCATCAGGAAGGTAATGCTTCTGTTCTGCACAGCTTAGCGTTCTTGTTGCATTCTTTCTTTGATTATATAGGAATCCTGGTTGATGGATTGATACATTGAGATCCTCGTCTATATCTTTTAATAAAATCCCAAATTTGTTATCCATATTGGTAGCTTAATGATCAAATGATATATGCATTCATCCAAAGCCTATAAGATTTTATGTTTAGAAAATAGCACCTTGCTTTTTCTTTTTCTTTTTCTTCTCTCTTGAATTAATCCAATTCTAATTATCTCTTTGAGGTGAGTTGACTTTTTTTGGTATATTTTCACAAGTTTCAATTCTTTAAGTAGATTATAGGACTAATCTGGAGTGTGTGACACGTGAGGATCGAACTAAGACTCTTTTCTTTTCACTTATTTTTTTTTTACTTACTCAGTTCTCTTACTACCAACTGAGTTACTACTATTTGTTAAAATAACACCTTATTAGTTTGGAGTTCTTGTTAGACGGGGCACCACTAATAGGATCAGCTGGCTCAACCTAGTAAGTGGGTTTGATAGCATATAGGAGTTGGATCTTTTGTACTTGTATAATTCTTATTTGGATTATTTTTAAAATGACGTGTGACTTTAGGATTATTCACACTTGAATATTTGTGACCGTCCTTGTGTTGCAAGCACCATATTGTACTAGCCTCTTACTATTTTGCTTCTATTGTTGCATTGGCCACTTAGCTATACAGGATAGAGACCACAAATTTTTAAGAAAAGCCGTTGAAGAAGCATATAAAGGGGTAAACTGTGAAGATGGAGGTCCTTTTGGTGCTATTATAGTTTGTAATGATGAAGTAGTTGCTAGTTCCCACAACATGGTTCTGAGGAACACAGACCCAACTGCTCATGCTGAAGTCACAGCAATAAGAGAGGTTAGATTATAAATAGCCAAATAATTTTCTTAAGTGGCATGAAAATGCATATTTTCTTTTGGTAAATTATCAGTATTACATTTATGCTTTTCCGACTGTCATAGAATTCTTCACTGCACAAGAGGGATATGCCCTGCCCACTTTGGCAATTGGTTATCTTTGTACAATTCTTTATTCTAATATTTTGATTTGTGAGGTTAATGGTTAAGAATTTACAATTTACAAGCTTTGATTTGACATGATCGAAAGGATTTAAATAACTATTGTAAAGAACATTGGGATACACCACTCCAAAAGCTAGCTCAAAGGGTGGGAGTGCCCAAGACCTTATAAATTCTTGAGGTGGTGTATCTCAAGGTTCTTTACATGGTATCAGAGCCTCGCCGTCCCCCACTTTCTCTTGTGGCGTTTCTTAGTACAGGTAGGCTGAACCTGTTGCATTGTCCACTCTTCAAGCCCAATGGGCTCTCGTGTGAGGGGGTGTTGAGATATATAGTCCCACATTAGTTGTATGTGCAATTAATGTGGAGTTTATAAGACCTTGGGTACTTCCACCCTTTGAGCTAGTTTTTGGGTATTGTATCCCAAGGTTCTTTACAACTATGTTCAATATGGTGGACCCAGTTTTCAGATTTGATATTTTTTGGGCATAATTTCTCTGTTTGGCGTTATTATTATATTGTTTCAGTGGATACCTGCTGGAAAGTTGGCTAGCACTCTGTTAATTTTTGTTGATGAATCTTTATAACATCTTAAATTTCATGAAACTAAAAAATTGATTGTATTGCTGATGGAAATATTTAAGCATTAGCTAGACCTAGATCAAGTTAAAATTATATAAGTGTTAAAAGACCCACAAATCTATAATTTGGTTGAAATATGATATCAGTTTATTTATTATGATTTATCATTTGATTTAGGAAAAAGTGTGTGTCAATTTAAATGATAGTAAAGTTATTTCATTTTAAGTGAGAGAAAGAGATAGGTAATGAAAGAAAGGAAGTGGACAAAAAAAAATAAAGGTGTGAGTCTCACTTCTTTGTGAGAGTGAAATGACACAAGTTATATATTTATAAAGACAAAAAAATTTCCTTTGACTAGAGCCTTTGGTTGTTTTACACGATCACTGATTATGGAGTCACAAGTTTGATACTCACTCCCCCGTATATGCCTTTTTATAATACTTTATGTGTAGAAAACTTAATTTATGCAATTAATGGAATTTTTATTATAAACTCAATGATTTCGTCTAACAGGCTTGTAGAAAGCTAAAGCAGATAGAACTTTCAGATTGTGAAATATATGCTTCTTGTGAACCTTGCCCAATGTGCTTTGGTGCAATCCACCTCTCACGAGTTAAGGTTGAAAATAGCAAACCTTTATTTTTATTTATTTTTTTCATTTACCAATTTCGACTTTGGACATACTTTCTTACAATATGCTTTTTATACAGAGGTTGGTTTACGGGGCAAAGGCTGAGGCAGCAATTGCTATTGGGTTCGATGATTTTATTGCAGATGCATTGCGAGGTACTGGATTCTATCAGAAAGCACAGTTGGAGATTATAAGAGCTGATGGCAATGAGGCCATTTTCGCCGAAGAAGTTTTTGAGAAAACAAAGGCAAAATTCCGAATGTATTAAATCTGTGAGTAAATACCATTTTTGGTACCTAACAAAAGACACGGTCTCCATTTTAGTCCTTTACAAAAATAAAATAGTCAGTTAGTCCCTAACAAATTCAAAGTGGACCCATTTAGTTGAAATCGTGGTCCCTCACAAATTCAAAAAAAACCCATATTAGTCCCTCAAAAGGACTAAAATGGGTCCACTTTGAATTTGTTAGGGACTAACTAACTAATTTATTTTTATAAGGGACTAAAATAGGGACCGTATTTTTTGTCAGGGAACCAAAAGAGTATTTACTCTAAATCTTTCATTTTCCTAGGCCATTATTTCACACTTGATGATAATGGGCTTCATAAAAATAAGCTGGCTAGCCTCATGTACATCCTACTAAATGTGAACTAATTATTATATATGTGTGGAGAGAATCTGGATGGAAGTTATTTAGTAATATCTTATCCATTCCTCTGTTAAATCCATGTATTGTAAATTTATCATAATTGTAATTATAAAATTATGTCAATAATTCCATTTGTCAAAATATATTAAGTAAACAGTATGTTTAAAGAGGAGTAAGAGCATTGATACATGATACTTAGTAATAACCATGGTTGGGTTGGAAACTTTTAGCTTTCCTTACATGTACTCGATTATGAGCAGATACGCCTTAATTCGAATGTTTAAAAACAAACCACCAATCATAAAAATTCAAAATATACTTAACATAATTCACCAATTACAACCACAAGTCAATATTACACAACTTAATTAAAGTATTACGATACCAAAGTACAAAACTCATATTCTAATAAAATCACTACGCTGATCCGGTTCGGCCTCTTTTGAGAAGGTCTCTGACAAAAGAAAATTTAAAGGAAGTAAGAATGAGTTTTTGTTTTCCATCGACGACCGTAAGGATTTAATTTGAATGGGTAAAATTCTTACCTTTTTAGAAGATTTACGGCAGCGAGGTGAAGATTGAAAACGTCTAGGTCGCTAGGAGAGAAGAGAACGATTAGATTTAGGTTTGCAAGCATTTTTATTTTATTTAAAAAACAATGTTGTTTCATGGAATTTTTTTTTTTAAAAAATGCAGTGACCCCCTTTGACCCCTCTTACCTAGGAGTCACTAAAATTCGGCCGAGTCTTGCGGGTCGGAGGGATCGATATGCACATAGGGTCCAACTTGTGACCCCAACCCTCAAAGGGGAGGGGTCAGGGTTGACCCGGGTCAACGCGGGAGTGGGGTGGGGTTTGAATAAAACATGCTTTAGGAGTTTGGGTTGCTAAACCCAAAGAAAATAAATTAAGATGTTCTCCAATAGGATTTATACCTTATATATATAGGACTAAATTTAGGATTTATACCTTAGAAATGAACTTGGTCATGATTTCGTTTCCCTACTTACTGCACAGTTTTTAGCAATATAAAAAGGAAAAAAGGTGTGTCATTTTAAATGACATATCTTATGTCCTTTCACTCTCACAAAGAGTTTCTTTGTGACTTTTCGTTTACCTACTTAATCCACACATTTAAAAAATTTCTCACCTACTATCTCTCTTTCTCTCTCTCATGAACTATCTCTCTCACTTAAATGACACAACTTTGTGTCCTTTAAAATGATACTCATTTTTCCTATATAAAAATTTCCCAAGTATCTCTTTTTATCTTTTTTCTTTCTCACATTTAGACACCATTTCCCTTTGTTTTTGATCAGATCCGATTTTACAACTGGGCCGATCATGTGATCTTCCTCTACACAAATGGCCTGGAACCGTCTTGGGTTAGAGCATCTTGCAGTTGGAGCAGTTTTAACCCATGGGTCTTCAATGGAACAAGATGGGGGGGTGTACCTGCAAGACACTCCGACGCTCAAGTCAGATATGGTTCAAGCACGTTTTATTATGTAGTAGAAGATGTGTACCTTGGGTTAACACATGTATTTATAGTGGAGAGATGACCAGTTTGGGAGATGCCTTTCTTCATAGTGAAGGCATAGATTCCTCTTTATTGGTTCTTGTGGGAGGCTTGGAGGTAATGTTTGCAGAAGTATGTAGAAAGGACAAATTGATGTCATGTAGCTTTTAATATTGAGAAGCTTGATGAGATGAGGTTGCAGGTTCAGTTGGTGCTTCTATAGCCTTATCTCATTATGTCAGGCGATCTTGGTAGAGTGGTGGCAAACTGGTGCTGTCTTCTGTTTATTTGTTCAATGGCGCGGTGGATCTTTATTAGTTCTTGTGATTGCTTCCTTATCTTTGAAGTTATGCTGAAGGGCGGTTTGGGCGCGATGGTAACGTCGCGCCCTCTAATGCGCGATTAATGACATCGCGCCTCATTTTGGGTTTGGGCCTTGTTCTATGAATTTTGACCTTTGATGGGCCTATCATATTTTATCCATATCAGAACCCCCCCCGGCTCGGTGCTTATGCAGAAGGCATGAGTAGCAAGATGTGCAAGTCTCCGACATGATTTGCCTGTGTGGTGACTAAGCAACTTCATTTTACTTGCGCCTTTATTGTGCACTATGGTCTGTACCTTCTTGATGCTTACGAGCTTCATAGTTGTACTGCATTTTTACACAATTCATAATTCATACTTTATATATTTCGCATACCTTTTAACACTGACATCTTGTATGCTCTTGGGTTTGATGTTGCTGAAGTTTTGCTTTTAGGTGAAACAGTTGTGGAACTTTGATGCCGCATATTTGATGTCACTTTGATGTTGTCAGAAGTTTTAACCAGTTAAGGTTTTATCTTCCTTTGTCTTCTACGAAAATTTTTACCTTCCTTTCCTTTTTCTTCATGGAAATTTTAACCAGTTAAGGCTTTTCCTTCCTTTTTCGTCATCGCGCTTGAAGAAAGTTTTAACTAGTTAAGGCTTTACCTTCCTTTTTCTTCATCGCGCTTGAAGGAAGTTTTAATTTGATAAGGCTTTACCTTCCTTAATCTTTATGGAAGTTTTAACCAGTTAAGGCTTTACCTTCCTTTTTCTTTTTTAACCTTTAGGCTTTATCCTCAAGTTAAGACTTGAGCTTTAAACCTTTGTCGGGCTTTACCCTCAAGCGTCTTCAAACCTAAGCAGCACAATGTAGACGAGGCTCATATCTCTCTTGTTTGGTAAAACCTATAATTTCCACGGATCTCACAGAATAATAATATCATATCATTAAGATGATAAGAACAATGAGATCAGTTCAAAGCAGTTCAAAATAATAATGTTGCTGATATCATTTATCTACGTTTCACGCGAGATTTTGTTTTCGCCTCTTATTAGTCATATCAGTCATAATTTCCTGCAATCTTTCATGTAAAAGTAGAGAAATTCAAGATAATATTAAGATAAAGCATATTGAATAACTTCTGATCATTATTCATGGTCCCCTTCAACGAGATTCCTATTGCCTCCTACGTGTGTTGGCTGATACTTAGCTGCTGCCACTCTTCTTCTTCACCATTTCATGGCTTTCTTCTTCTTTGAACCTCCAAGTGATCATCTTTCTTCACACTCCCTTCACCAAATTAGCATAGTTGTGTGAGAACAAGTCTTGTGTGGGAGAAAGGTCCTTGTTTGCTGAGTTTTGGCCTCTGATTTGTGGTGGTTTATGGGCTGAGTTATTGAGCTTTGTTGAGGGAGTCATTGTCTCGACATTGTGGCTTCAAGAAGCCACCTTTTGGTATAAAGGACCAAGCTTGCAAGGCAAATTCATGGCCGTGTGAAGTCAGTGTTGTGGAGCTGTGTTGGAGGCTCCAAGTCTGTCCTTTTTTCTGAGTTTGTGAGCTTTGAGGTAACCCATGATCATCCCCTTTGAATAGTCATGTTTTTAGCTTGATTAAGCCACTAAAAGAGAAAACTTTGATTATATGAGTTAAAGGTTGATGAACTATGTTTAAAATACATAAATGAACATCTGTTTGAGGAGTTATTGGACTCCAAGTCGTGGAAGAAGCATTAAAATGGGAATTATGCAGAGAATGCATGAACTTCTGCATTCTTTCTGATAAGTATTCGAATACTTTTCGTCTAGTATTCAAATACTCATCAACAGGTAGTCGAATACTCTTGAAGGAGTATTGGGATACTTTTCTGGGAAGAAAAGTATTCGGATACCTTAGTGGAAGTATTCGAATACTGTGAAGTATTCGAATACTCTGGTGAAAGTATTCGGATACCATGTGGTATGCGCATACCTTAGTGAAAGTATTCAGATACTTTCTGGAGACATGGAGTATTCAAATACTCATCGAGGAGGATTCGAATACCTCCTGCAGTTTTAGTCTAAAATCACTTAAAACAAGTTGGGAAGCCTTAGACAATTAATGGAACCTTGGACTATGAATATTAATGATTATTTATAATATAAACAGACTATTATCTGTTTGGTGACCTTGGGCTGGAGTGGACTCTTGTTGGGATTGATTTCTTAAGAGGTAAGCCTTCGTGTCCTCGGTTTTGCCCATTGTTGGTTCCATCATACCTCATGGAGGGATGGTTTATATGCATGATGTGTTTTCATGAAATGATGATTATTGAAATGCTATTGAGCTTTTAAGTGCAAGTGCCTTATGATATGTATGTGGTGTTCCACCTAGACGGTAAGCCTGAGTGTGTAGTGTCATACAAGATGGCGATTATGTGGGTGGGGTGCAAGTAGCGTCTTGCACTGTAGGTTGTAGACGTATGTAATTCCTACATGTTTATTCTCTGGCCAGTAGGATTTTGACACACATGACATGGCTATATGTTGCATTACACTGATTTTGGAACTTATACTATTTTACTATTTTAGAACTTATATTGCACATGTAAGTGAGCTTAGGGTGGAGAAATCCTTGAGGACCCCTTGTCTTACTGAGATTTCTTTTTAAAGATCTCACCCAGGTTCAGGTACCTCGGGGGTTAAGACCTCGAGCGACAGGAGGCCGGAGCTGAGTTGATTGTGCATGTTGACTGCTGATATGCCTGATTAGTGATTATGATTTATTGCCATTAAAATCTCATTTGAGCTAAGACTATGTTGGGCTTGGTTACCTTATTTGGTGAGAATGGGGATTGTCCATGCCACATTGTCCGTGACTAGATACACATCTATATATGAGGTTATTCAGTTAGTTATTTATTGCAATTTACATACAGGCATTATTTTGAAAAGGATTAAATAATCAACTTGGTTAATATAATGATATCATAATTGAAAAGAAAAAGTTAGCTTCCACATTTAATTGAACTGCGCTTAATACTGTGATATGATAACAATCCGAGTATACATGGGGTTTTACACTTTACTCGGATTGTATTTCAGTTATTTATTGCAATTTACATACAGGCATTATTTTGAAAAAGGATTAAGTAACTAACTTGGTGAATATAATGATGTCATAATTGAAAAGAAAAAGTTAGCTTCCACATTTAATTGAACTACGCTTAATACTGTGATATGATAACAATCCGGGTATACATGGGGTGTTACACTTTACTCGGATGGTATTTCAGTTGAAAATCATAATCCTTTAGGAATTCAACCCATCTCCGCTATCTCATGTTCAGCTCTTTATGATCAAACAAATATTTCAAGCTTTTGTTATCCCTAAACACAGCAAACTTCATCCATATAGAAAATGCCTCCCAATTTTTAAGGCTAACACAATAGCAGCAAGCTCAAAGTCGTGCGTCAGATAATTTTCCTCGTGAGGCTTCAACTGCCTAGAAGCATAAGCAACCACTCTCCTTTCTTGCATCAAAACACCCCCCCAAACCTTTCTTGGAAGCATCAAAATATAATTCAAACTCACCTTCCGGATCGGGAAGAGTCAACACAGGAGCAGTAGTCAACTTCTCTTTAAGAGTCAGAAAACAGTCCTCACATTCCTGGGTCCACACAAAAGAAGTATCCTTTCGTGTCAATCGGGTCAACGGCAATACCATAGCGGAAAACCCTTCTATAAACCTGCAATAATAACCAGCAAGACCCAGAAAACTCTTGATCTCTGTCAAAGTCTTAGGACGTTCCCAGTTACTTACCGCCTCAATCTTACTTGGATCCACCGCAACACCACTAGAAGAAATAACATGACCCAAAAATTGCACCTCAGATAGCCAGAATTCACACTTAGATAGCTTAGCATACAACTTCTTATCTTTCAATACTTGCAATACAGTCCTCAGATGCTCTGTATGCTCCTCTTTACTTTTGGAATAATTCAGAATGTCGTCAATAAAGACTATCACAAACTGGTCCAAATACACTTTAAAAATGGGATTCATAAAATCCATGAACACCGTAGGGGCATTAGTAAGCCCAAAAGGAATCACTTGGTACTCAAAGTGTTCGTATCTGGATCGGAAGGCCGTTTTAGGCACATCCTCTGGTTTAATCTGGATCTGGTGGTATCCGGACCGGAGATCAATCATAGACAATACACAGGCATCCCTCAACTGATCCAACAAATCATCAAAACGTGGCAACGGGTGCCTGTTCTTAATCGTAACTTTGTTCAACTGTCGGTAGTCAGTACACAATCTCATGCTACCATCCTTCTTTTTCACAAATATTACCGATGCTCCCTATGGAGACTGTAACGTCTAGCCGCTTCAAGAACCAATGACTATCCCACATACTAACACGAGACTTTTCAGTGTGCTTTTTCCTCACTCGCACACTTACTGGGAAAACTTTCTAGGAGGTCACCCATCCCAGAATTGCTCCAAGTCAAGCACGCTTAACTATGGAGTTCTTCCGTTCTGGGCTACCGAAAAGAAGATGCATCTTGTTAGTATAGGTAATACCAATTAATTCTTTTAAGTTATCCCAAACTGTACAGTCTCATACCTGTACAGTCTTTGGAATCCCTCTCTTTCGGGTGTCGATTAGATTCATTCATGCATGTAACCCCCCGCTGGAAGCCTGACAGGAGCCTCTCCTCGTCCATGCCTTTTCGCACTGGCGATCACTCCCCGCCCTCGTCAGCACCCGGGATGTTATATGCCCACCAGCTTCCGCCTGGTTCGTCCTCGAACCACACCGTACTGGAAGAGAGGTCCTGCTCTGATACCACTTGTAACGCGCGGCCGCTTCAAGAATCGATGACTATCCCCACATACTAACACGAGACTTTTCAGTGTACTTTTTTCCTCACTCGCACACTTCCCGAAAAAACTTCCCAGGAGGTCACCCATCTCCAGAATTGTCCAGAGTCAAGCACGCTTAACTATGGAGTTCTTATGTTTCGAGCAACCGAAAAGTAGATGCATCTTGTTAGTATAGGTAGTACCAATTAATTCTTATAAGTTATCCCAAATTTTGCAGTCTCATACCTGCACAGTCTTTGGAATCCCTCTCTTTCGGGTGTCGATTGGATTCATTCGTGCATGTAACCCCCCCGCTAGAAGCCTGTCAAGAGCCGCTCCTTGTCTGTGCCTCTTTGCACCAGCGATCACTCCCCGCCTTCGTCAGCGCTCGGGATGTTATAGACACACACTCGGTCTGATGAAATTCTTTGCAGATAGCTCTTCAATATGCTTCCTCAACTCAGCCAGCTCCAGTGGCGACATCCGGTATAGAGCCAAAGAGATAGGCCCCACACCAGGCAACAAATCAATAGAGAACTCAATCTCTCTCTCAGGTGAAAATTCTGGTATCTCATCAGGAAATTCATCAGCAAATTTATTAACCACCGGAATACTTGAAATTTCTAACTCCTTGTCATCAACCAATCCACCCAAGAAGACATAACCTAGATCACCAGCCTTCAAGGCAAACCCAACAAATGAAGGAGGAATCACTAACCTCTTCTGTAGCAGTAGTAATACGCATAGGGGGAATCATTCGTGTTACCCTTAAGTTCAACCCCTTAGCAACATATTCTGCCACGAATGAATGTGTCGCTCCCGAATCAAACAACACAGATAAATCAATATTAGAGATAAAAATTATACATTTTACAAGATTCGGTGGCTTCTCTGTCTGCTGCACATTGGTAGTGTACACACGTCCCACAGTAGGAACAAATGGCAAGGTCTGCAGATTCGCAGCCTGCCCAGTATTTCTATAACATTCCCTGGAAAAATGCCCAACCTTACCACATTTAAAGCATGAATTACGAGTCGCAGTACAAGGACCCCGATGATACCTCTTACATTTATCACATTGAGGAGCGGGATTCCTGTCATTGTAACCACCCCTTTGACCACCACCTCTTTTAAATTCATCAGGAGACTGCCTTACCTGCAACCCCTACCTCTGTTATTATTGTGATGGTATCCACCTCTATAATTAGAACAAGAAGGACCAGATGTCCTCTTAACTTCTTGATCTTTTGCAGTGTTAGATTTTAGATACCTGCCATAAACAGTCTCGACCCTCCTGCACTGGGTCACCAGATTAGCAAAGTTTCTCACAACAGTGTTTGACATATGCTTTGCAATTTTCTCGCTTATTCCTCTATAAATTTTTGCAGATAAGAATTTCGGGATAGGCAGAGCACCCCCATAATTGACAAACTTGACCAATTCATTAAACTTGGCCAAATATGCATCCACAGTCATAGTTCCCTGTACCAGTTTATCAAACTCCCCTTGTTTTGCCTCTCTGATGTCCCGGGGAAAATATTATTCGTGAAACAAACCCTCAAATAAGGCTCATCTCAGCTCATCTCCTTGAATAACAAAAGGGCGAGATACGTTGCTCCACCACTTGTGGGCATCACCCTCCAACATATATACTGAGTACATTAATTTCTGAGGATCCTGGCACCTCCTAACATGAAATATCTTGTCCATCCCCATCAGTCATGTAGTAACTATCTTCGGGTCCTTTGAACCCTGAAATGCTGACGGTTTATGTTTCCTGAAAGATATGAGCCTCCGCTCATCAGCAGCGCCAGTATCCAGCTGCTCAGTAGCCCCAAAAGACTAAGCAGCAAATATAGGATCAACAATGGGTTGACTAGCCTCACAAGAATAGTGACTAGCCCCCCTCCCCTCCTGCTAGGGTGTAACAGATGGCGTAGGTGTAAGAGTCACTATAGCCGTATGTGGAGGAAAATCATCCCTCCTATGCTGAGCTCTCTCAGCCCTCATCTCAGTCATGAAGGCCTACAACATGTCCTAATTATTTTTCATCAGGTTCTCTGTCATAGTTCTATTTGCAGCTGTCTCCGCCTGCAGAGCATTCAGAACTGCAGTTACCGGATCAAGCGCTGGAGGATCTGCACCTCGTGTTCCACGGGGACCCCGAACCTTCCTCATGATAATTGTACATGTAACACAAAGGAATGAGCTGATCAGACCCACATTGAGGAATCACATATACATTAATCATAAAGAGTTCACAGATACCTATGCAACACAAAATACAGTCATACATAATCAGAGTTCCCTAGTAAACTGCTCTGATACCATAAACCGTAACAGCCCGTTGTATACCGATATTGTTAACATTGATTATGATATTAAGCGCAGTTACAATCACAGCAATTCATTTATAAAAATGCGAGTAAACTTTTTTCTTTTTATTACGCGAGCATTTAAAACAATAATAAAGCGTAATAAATAAAAGTTGTGACCGTAACTGAAAACTAATTGTAGAATAATTAAAAAATTTCCTAAATATCATATTATACTCCTATCAAGTCACTAAGGGATTCCCATAAATCCACTTAGCCTAAATCTCACTTTTACGTTTTCTACCTATCCGGACATGGTTTGGAATTATAGATACTGCGGAAAATCTGCATGTCGCACGCCTCTCATATTTTAGTATGTTATTCTAGACTTAATTATCTTTCCAACAAGCTATCACACGCTCCAAAACGTTCTCGTTGGCTCCAGATATCACCGTTTGATGTTGGACAAGCAAATCTGCCAGCAACCTCAAACAGGGCTCCAAACAGCCCTTACTCTCTCAAAGATTCTGGAAAATCCACTCCACCAATCGCTCTCACATTTTTACACAGTACACTAGACACCTCAAGCTTCAATTTTACATATCATGCACCTAATTTTACCAAGAAACGAAGCGGTAATAATTTTCCCAAAAACGCATAGTGACAGCCCTATGTGCTAAGGCGGTTTGAGCAGTCTGTTCTCTCTAGCTTCTACAGGGCTACGTGCTACTCCTATGGTTCTCGAATTTTGACACAAGGTAGTTGACATCTCAAGATTTAGAATGGTATATGGTACGTCCCTATTGAACCTTTATAGAGGGAGATATGCTCTCCCAAATTTCACTCAAAATCTGCCATTTTATAGAATTTTGGCCAGAGTCTCCTCTGTTTTTCCAACATATCCCACTTTTAAAAATGTGTTATCTATCCTCAAATGGTACCTAATAATCATGGGTGGCACTCATGGATCAGCAATTTTTTGGTGCTCTTACAACCCTTTACAATTTATATCAAAAGCTTACCTTACAACTCATCGATTATATTATCAAATATTAAACCATTTCAATCACATTAATTCCTTTGCATGCATTCTTTTGACATAAAACATAAATCATATCCTAGAATAGGCCTAGTGTCCTTTCATCATATAGCATGCTTTAATATTCCACAAGGTCTTAATGTTGCAAATTACAATGCTTCATTACAATAATTACAATAATCCATCAAAGTAAATCATGAGAATGATGACTAAACTTAGACAAAATGTGACATAAACAAAGAGGACAAAATGAATAATCCTAGCTCACATACAATGTTCATGTCCTAAGTCTAGCCTAGGCCCAATGGCACCACAAAATGCAAAATAAACCCCATGTCCAAGCTCAACCTACGGGCCTTTTGCCCGCCGCTCCGGTACCACTGCCACTACCTGAAATAAAGTCCCTAAAATAGAGTGAGATATACGAATATATCTCAATAACGCAGAGGTTCTGGAGATTACTCCGCCCAATGGCTCACTTTGATGCATATCAATAATATAATACAACATTCAAAATGGGATAAAATAAGGGATTTAACGAAGTAGGGAAGCATAGGGAATAAAAATAAGATGAAGCTGGAATGGTCGATGCCAAAGCCATACAACATCCGGCCTATTGGCCTCGGCATATAGCCTACGGTTTCTAATCTAAAAAGTGTTCCCAGAACATCAACCAAGGTACCCCCCATCCATATACACCCGAGACTTTCCTAGTGTGCTCCTCAACGGATGACACACCATGACCCCAGGTCAACTGGAACTCCCTCATGGAGACCTATCCAGTGGAAGTTCGTAATCCCGAAGGCAACAGTCTACTGGCAAGAGACACGGTACATCCTATGTACCACTATACATACAAATATGCGTGATCATGTTATACTATACTACCAAAATACACCTCCAACCACTACCTTCAAGAGGCATGGTGGAGCACGGTTGCGACTCGGCAAGTGCACCGGTCGTAAAGTAATAAAGTGTACCAGAGTACGAGATCATTCCCACGACGATCGAAATTTCAAGCACTAGTTCGCTAATCGCGTTTTAGTTACACAATCAAAAGTTGGATTGGAGAGAATTGTAAGTGAAGAACTTAAAAATAAAAAAACAAGTAATAACATTCAATGAAAGAAAATTCAGAATTAAAAAGACAAAGATGATGATTGATTAAAAATGTAAAAACAAGCGTAGTTAGGGTTTCGACTTCCCCCAATATCCTCGTTATGTTATGAATTAAAGAGTCAAGAACTTGTTCTTAATATATTGCCAATCAATTCTATCTAAGTTAATTAGGGCTCAATTCCTTGTTACCCTAAATCTATGTGATCTCAGAAGAACCCTAGTTCCCCGGTTATTTCCCAAGAAAACATGCATTAAGATCAAGAATTCCAAGATTGCATAATTACCCTATGCCTATTCCTAGATCACAAGGATTGTGATAATTTACCAAGTCAGGGTTCATGCACCAACATCCCTATTGTCATACAATTCCCCAAAATCATTCTATAAGGAGCAAACTCATAGCAAGCATTAAAGACAGATAAATTTATTCAATTATAAAAGGAAAACAATTCAGAGACAATTTAATTCATAAACATAAAGATTCAATTGGGTTCCATCTACCCCTAACTACATAAAAATCTAGCCTAGCATACTGAATTGAAAAACAATAGTAAAGAAAAGAGAACCCTAAGCCTCCATTGGTGTGATGTTGCCTTGGTTCCTCAGTGTTCCAGCGCTCCGCAACAGGATTCCTACTTCAGGTCTCTATGAAATTCTCAAGACTTGCGAATTGGTGTTTTGGTCTTAACCCTCAGCTCCTTATTTATAATCATTGGAGTTGTATCCTTCATTCAATCTCCCAACGAATCTGTATCAGATTTATAATTGATTCTACAATTGTTTCCTCTTTGCATTTAAGAACTTGAAAATTGGTTGACAGATTTGAGCTTTGAATCTTTGTTGTGATCTTCCATCATATCTTCCCATGGATTTATATCTATTCTCAATCAAGATTGATTTGTTTCCACTTTGTATTTTTTTAAAATCTGATGCATATCTTGATAAAGATATAAGATCTCTTTTGGATTTAGATTTGGCTGTGCATGGACGTTTTTGCGTGCTGTTTGTGCGCTAAAACGTTCTCATAGTGCATTGTTGTCTGCCTATGGGCATTTTGGCGTGCTGTTGGGCGCCAAAACGTCCTCTTCGAAGGGTTTCTGGTTGCTTCTGGAGCGTTTTGGCGCTCGATTTGGCATCCAAAACGCTCTGGTCCAGGGAGTTATTGTGGTTTTCTTCATTTAGAGCGTTTAAATGTTCTTCTTTGATGCCAAAACGTCCTTCTCCAGCTTGCAGATGCTTGGAATCTTGCTTCCTTGAGGCTTCAACTCCTTTTGTTGCTTTCTTTTGGTTCCAAAGGGCAATAATAGATGTCAAAAATCCTTTGAAATAAGAAATATCACAACATGTTAAGAAGATATTCAATTATTGTGCTTCACGGTATAAAACCCTAATTCCATGCAATTCATGATATATTTGAAGTATAATTAAGCCTAAAACCATGGTAAACCAAGGGTTTATCAACCATTCCCATATTTGAATATTGCTGTCCTCAGCAATTAACTAGAATAAACTTACTGGAAATCAAGCAGGACCTTTCATTTGCATGGAATTTGATAGGAAAGATTCAATCAGAGACATGATTGCAGAGCATTCAGACTTAAAAGCATGATACATCAATTAACAAGATTCATAATTCATCAGTTAAAAGCTGCAACAAAATTTCTTAAGATTAAGAATAAGGAAAATTTCCTGAAACTCTCCCTCACTAGGAATTCAATTTACTCACACTCAATTGTTTAG
This sequence comes from Gastrolobium bilobum, assembly GCF_033153095.1. Classification (NCBI taxonomy): domain Eukaryota; kingdom Viridiplantae; phylum Streptophyta; class Magnoliopsida; order Fabales; family Fabaceae; genus Gastrolobium; species Gastrolobium bilobum. The sequence continues at coordinate 127,007 of NW_026896360.1, read as the reverse complement.
AGGGTTGGTGTTTCACTTATATCCCACTGAATCAACACTACCATAGGCTTGCTTATATTCTCGCTCTCCACAGTATTGTGACATATCTCACAGATCAAGAGGTCTTTCTTAGGGTTATAACTTGGCCTGGCTAAGGGAAGGAAAAATTTAGAGAATGAGCTGCAAGATTAAAATTCAGATTCAAAGAGGAATAAATGTAATCGTTTACATTTTGTAAACAACTTTCTTTCTTCTTTTCAGTCCATTCTTGTACTTTTTCTTTTGAACTCTTCTCTTGTTTGTCGTTTTCTTTTCTTAGAATAATTTTTCTTTCTTTCTTTTCACTTCTTTTCTTTTTCGCTTTCTGAGTATTTTTCCTTTTCTTTATTTCTTTCTAACCAACCTTACTTCCTTGTCTTTTTCCTTTTTCCCTGTACTTACATACATCACAATTTATATCATCAACAATTAACACATTTTCCTCAATTCAAATCTGAAAATTAATCTCAAATAAGGTGAGGATTTATATGGAAAGTGGCTTATTCATCTTTATAGGTTTTCAAAGAATAAACAGGCCTAGGCTCAAAGGGGTTTAACTAAGGAATATCAGCAATGGTTGGCTATTTGGCCATCTAGTTTAAAGAAAGAACATGCCTCAATCATATCTACAAAATATATCACAGACCATTTCAATCAAGAAACAAAGCAAGTTCTAGAGTATCTCAACAGTAGAATGCACACTCAATAAAATTTTCTGTATGGGCTCAAAACCTCACGGCTATGAAAGCTCAGTAATTATCCTGTTCGTTTTATTAAACAACTTCAATACTAAAGATAAGATTAGATGAACCATGTCACTTATTGCAATGATGCTCATTATGAAAAAAATATGAGTATATCATCATGCTCTGAATCAATTACTGATTAAAATTCCTACCAATTATCCATTTATTTGCACTAAGTCAGAAAAATTTAAAATTTTCACAAAAACAATGGTTTGGGGTTTTTCAAAACAACTAAAAATTAAAAATTAAATTCAAAAAGAATTAAGCTAAAGAAAAGGAGAAAGGATTTGAGATAGTTCCCTGTTTTAGCCGGATATTCTGTGTGTGCTCATGAAGTTCCTCCAGCTTAATCCATTGTGCTTAGATGAACTTTCAAAACAACTAAAAATTAAAAATTAAATTCAAAAAGAATTAAGCTAAAGAAAAGGAGAAAGGATTTGAGATAGTTCCCTGTTTTAGCCGGATATTCTGTGTGTGCTCATGAAGTTCCTCCAGCTTAATCCATTGTGCTTAGATGAACTGCGCGTTCCCCATTCCCAGATTTAAATGTTGTTGTCCTCAACAATAGATTTAAATCTAAAAAGAAAAAACGTTGAGAAATAAAACAACTAGTTGCTCTCTCTTGTTGTTTGTTCCCTTTTCTTCATATGTAAAATTCACTCAATGATAGCCATTAGTCTCAACACCTTCTCCTATATTTTTGTATTTTTCTTTATTTAATTCAAAGTAAAATTAACTAAAACAATGAAATTAAAATAAAACAGTAAAGTGTGGGTTTGCCTACCCATTAGCGCTTGTTTAACGTCACGAGCCTGCTGTACCTGATTTACTTTCATGGTGGCTCAAAGAATAAGCTTGGTGATGTCCAAGCTCCATCATTCATAAATTGTGTCCTACCATAGTGCTCTTGCGCATATAAGTGAGATATAGTAGCCTCAAGAACTTTGAATTTGGAATTTATATGTTTTCCCTTGCTCCTGGGCTTCTCCATCTCAACTTTTGGCATACTTTCTTGAGAAGACTCCTCATTGTGTTCTTCTTCACCTTTCTTTTCACCAATATAGTAGACTTGATCTTCCGGTTGAGCTACGGATGAGGGGACTTCTTTGTCAAAGAATTTGAAAATTGCTTGCTCTCCGTCTACCCGTAAGATCAACTCACATTTAAGTACATCAATCAGTGCTCCTAGAGTTGCCAAGAAGGGTCTTCCAAAAATCATAGGAATTATGGCATCTTCTTCAATGTCAAGGATTACAAAATCAACAGGAATGATGAATTTGTCTACCTTGACCAATATATCTTCAATGATGCCATAAGCTTGCTTTGAAGAGCGGTCAGCCAGTTGCACTATCGTCTTTGTGGGCTTCACTTCAGTAATCCTCAGCTTTTTTATCATGAGAGTGGCATGACATTGATGCTAGATCCAAGATCACATAAAACATTGTCCACTTCCACTTTGCCTATAGTGCATGGAATGCTGAAGCTCCCTGGATCCTTGACTTTGGTAGGTAACTTCTTTTGGATGATAGCATTACATTCCTCCGTCAGATTCACCGTCTCACATTCCTGCAACTTACGCTTCCTTGATAATAGATCCTTCATGAACCTTGCATAGTTGGGCATGTTCTCTAAAGCTTCGGCAAAAGGAATGTTGATCTGCAACCTTCTGAATATGTCTAGAAACTTTGAATATTGCTGCTTCTGAATCTCTTTCTTTAATCTCTGAGGATATGGGATTCGAGCATATGGGGAGAGATCTAAGGGCTTGTCTTGCCTTTCTAAAGCTTTCTTCTTCTCCCACTTAAATAATTTCCTTTCAACTTTTTCAGGATTGCTTTTGTCAACTTCAATTGTATCTTTTTCCTTTTCTTCCTTTTCTTCTTCAACTGATGCTTCTCCATCCTTCTTCTTTTCTTTGGGCTGCTCCTCTATAGGCTGAATCACTGTCCCACTCCTAGTGGTGATAGCATTGCAATGCTCCCTTGGATTGACAACTATGTTGCTTGGAAAAGTACCCTGAGCTCTCTCAGAAAATTGCTTTGACAACTGGCCAATCTGAATTTCCAGATTTCTTATGGAATCTTCTTGATTCTGGTGTGCTGATCTAGTCTCTTGCATGAAAGTAGATGTGTCCTCTCTGAAGCATTTGCACCTTGAATATAATCAGAAGTGGTCTTGCACAGCTGTGCAAAAGCTTTCTCCCACTCAAAAGTGTTACTTTGTTGTGGGGTATGTGGTTGCACTGGAATGGGAGGATTGAGCCGATGGTTGGATTTGTAACTCAACCCTGGATGTTGATTCTGATTCTTCTGATCGTACCAGATTCCATTGGCCTCAGCTGATGGCTTTTCAGTTGTTCTCATGTAGTCACAATCTTCCGTCGCATGAGCCTCTGCACAAATACCATATTTAATTTGAGAATTACTAACAGAAGAAAATTGAGAATGATTAAATTGTTTAGTAAGAGCATCTAATTGTTCTTGTTGTTTCTTGCGCATTTGCAACATTTGTTCATTTTGGGCTAAGATTGCATCATAGCCGTCAAGCTTCATAATTCCTTCTCTCCTTTATGCAACTGGGGAATTGTCAAATTCTTGCGAAGCTAAGGATTCCAACAATTCTAGTGCTTCCTCTGGAGTTTTTGTTTTCAAGGAGCCCCCTGCAGTAGCATTTACCAGTGTTCTTGTGTTGGGTGTCATTCCTTGGAAAAAGATTCTTGCTTTCTCCCATGCTTTTGAGGACACTTCCTGAGTAATCCTTCGAATCGTTCCCAAGCCTCGTACAGAGTTTCTCTTTCTTTTTGTTCAAAAGAGGTGATTTCCGCTTTGAGTCTTGCCATCTTTGAAGCTGAGAAAAATCTGGCCAGGAATTTCCTTGCTAAGTCATCCCAACTGGTTATGCTTCCTTTAGGTTGAGACTGCAGCCAAGCTCTTGCATCATCCTTCAGTGAGCACGGAAATAATATGAGTAAGATAGCGTCACGAGAAACTCCATTCACTTTTAATGTGTCACAGTAAAGTAAGAAATCATCAAGATGACTATACGGGTTCTCTGCGCTTCCTCCAGCGAACTGGTCTTTTTGAATTAGTTGCAGCAGTGCCGACTTTAGGTCGAAGTTGTTAGCTTCTATGGTCGGTCTAACAATGCTCGCCGTTTGTGGAACTCGGGCTAGATCATATAATCTCCCAAGGTCCTTGGAGCGAGTTGATTGTTTTTTGCCATTGGTTCCTCCTTAGGTTCTGTTGAACTTGAATTTTCTTTTGCTTCTTTCGCTTTCTTTGCTTTTGCGTCCTTCCTAAGTTTCCTTTCTGTCTTTTCTATCTTAGGATCAAACTGCAAGATTCGAGGGTTAAGAGTACCTCGCATAAACTAAGATTGAAAAGATGTGCAGAAAAAATAGAAAGTGCAAAAAAAAAAATGAAAACAGAAAAATAAAATAAAAATAAAAATAAACAAAGAATGCAGAAAATTAAAATATGCAGAAAATTGATGCGGAATTTTTTTATGAAGAAAATATTTTTGAAGAATGTTTAAAGCGCAGAAAAAAAAGGTCCAATCTAAAAGGTAATTAGTTACTTTTAATGTTGAAGAATTCGATCCCCGGCAACGGCGCCAAAAACTTGTTGCAACTCGGCAAGTGCACCGGTCCTAAAGTAATAAAGTGTACCGGAGTACGAGATCATTCCCACGAGGATTGGAATTTCAAGCACTAGTTCGCTAATCGCGTTTTAGTTGGACAATCAAAAGTTGGATTTGAGAGAATTCTAATTGAAGAACTTAAAAATTAAAAATAAGTAATAACATTCAATTAAAGAAAATTCAGAATTAAAAAGACAAAGATGATGATTGATTAAAAATGTAAAAACAAGCGTAGTTAGGGTTTCGACTTCCCCCAATATCCTCGTTATGTTATGAATTAAAGAGTCAAGAACTTGTTCTTAATATATTGCCAATCAATTCTATCTAAGTTAATTAGGGCTCAATTCCTTGTTACCCTAAATCTATGTGATCTCAGAAGAACCCTAGTTCCCCGGTTATTCCCCAAGAAAACATGTATTAAGATCAAGAATTTCAAGATTGCATAATTACCCTATGCCTATTCCTAAGGATTATGATAATTTACCAAGTCAGGGTTCATGCGCCAACATCCATATTGTCATACAATTCCCCAAAATCATTCTATAAGGAGCAAACTCATAGAAAGCATTAAAGACAGATAAATTTATTCAATTATAAAAAGAAAAGAATTCAGAGACAATTTAATTCATAAACATAAAGATTCAATTGGGTTCCATCTATCCCTAACTACATAAAAATCTAGCCTAGCATACTGAATTGAAAAACAATAGTAAAGAAAAGAGAACCCCAAGCCTCCATTGGTGTGATGTTGACTTGGTTCCTCAGTGTTCCAGCGCTCTGCAACAGGATTCCTCCTTCAGGTCTCTATGTAATTCTCTGGACTTGTGAATTGATGTTTTGGTCTTAACCCTCAGTTCCTTATTTATAATCATTGGAGTTGTATCCTTCATTCAATCTCCCAATGAATCTGTATCAGATTTATAATTGATTCTACAATTGTTTCCTCTTTGCATTTAAGATCTTGAAGATTGGTTGACAGATTTGAGCTTTGAATCTTTGTTGTGATCTTCCATCATATCTTCCCATGGATTTATATCTATTCTCAATCAAGATTGATTTGTTTCCACTTTGTATTTTTTGTAAAATCTGATGCATATCTTGATAAAGATATAAGATCTCTTTTGGATTTAGATTTGGCCGTGCATGGACGTTTTAGCATGTTGTTTGTGCGCTAAAACGTTCTCACAGTGCATTACTGACTGCCTATGGGCGTTTTGGCGTGCTGTTGGGCGCCAAAACGTCCTCTTCGAAGGGTTTCTGGTTGCTTCTGGAGCGTTTTGGCGCTCTGTTTGGCCGCCAAAACGCTCTGGTCCAGGGAGTTATTGTGGTTTTCATCATTTAGAGCGTTTAAATGTTCTTTTTGGACTCCAAAACGTCCTCCTCCAACTTGCAGATGCTTGGAATCTTGCGTCCTTGAGGCTTCAACTCCTCTTGTTGCTTTCTTTTGGTTCCAAAGGGCCATAATAGATGTCAAGTATCCTTTGAAATAAGAAATATGACAACATGTTAGCAAGATATTTAATTATTGTGACTTCACGGTATAAAAGCCTGATTTCCATGCAATTCATGATATATTTTAAGTATAATTAAGCCTAAAACCATGGTAAATCAAGGGTTTATCAAGCACACACGGGGATCAAACACCAGTACCAAGAAATTACCTGATTAATCCTTCTTGCTTGATAGCTCCAATTAAATATGTCACCGAGATTGGTACCACTAGAAAGGCCTACACTAATTCAAGTCCTCAAGTTAACTTAAAACCATTCAAGCCCCAATTTTCATAATTCTCCTATAATTGGCCGAATGCATACTCACACACACACTCAATATTTTTCCTTCCAATTCCACTTCACCACACCAACATAAAACTCATTGAAACATCATTCACTACCACACCACATCAATTACATAATTTTACAACATCAAACCATACATGCTCTCTATAGGCCGAATTGTTCATGCTCTCCAACCACAGGGTATTCAATCCAATTCAACACTTCCACACATAATACAATCTCATTATTAACTCATACAAATACACCACAACTCAATTACACAATCCTACAACTAAGTCATGAATCATCAGTTCCAAAATTGCCTAAGTTACCAAATAATTCATCAATAATTTTTATAGTTTCTATCACTCTAAAACATCATTCTAAGCCCCTTTCATCTAATACACAATTTCAATTTGAGCTCTCTAACAACATCAATTCCTACAAACCAACCCTAGATCACCAAATTTCAAATTCATGATTCAACCAATGAAATGTGTTGAAACTTACCCACAAGCTTGGCCTAGGACTCCTCCAAGTGATACCCAATCAAAAGCTTGAACAAACAACTCAAGAACACCAAATCTACCACTTTGGCCGCGGTTTTAGATGTGGAATTTCTCCAAATTTAGTGAGTTTCACGCCCCAAGAACACTATGGTTGTGTTTGGAAGGTTCTCTACTTAAAGTTTGATGACAAACTTTGTTCGATTTGAGTTAGTATTGAGTGAGTTTGGAGAAGGAGAAAAATTCAAAGGAAATGGCCATGGAGGGGGTGGTCCGCGGGTTTTGGAGAGAGAAGAGGGAGGAAGATGACTAAATAGTGATATGGAGGTGTTGTCATATTGTCATTTAAGTGGGGTGGGTCCCACCGCCACCTCACGCGATTTAAATTAATTCAAATCTCCCGCCTATTCCACTAAACGTCCGTAATTTTCTAAACTATTTAGAAACTCTAATTTTTAACATTAACCATTGTCCTTTAATTGCCCTTGATCAAATGAATCCGGAGTTTTCCGGTCGTTCGGAGAAATCATAGTTTTAGGCTGTTATGCGCGCTCTGGGCACGCTTACCCCAAACACTCTAATTTTCATCAATTTTCACCAGAAATCATATTTCCCTGTCTTATGTACCATTTATAACTTATATCCAAATCTAGAGCTCAAAATTCACTCAGCGCGCTTTACAGTGCTATTGTACCGCGATATTTTTACCCGGTAAAAATATTATTCATCAATTTTCTAGAAACTTGCCTAACCACTCATTTTTTTTGTTCTGAATCCCTTTTTAGGGTTAGTTTTCCAATTTGAGACCTTCTACTCAATTTCACTTTCCTAGGGTTACATATTTGGCTAATTACCGTTTTAACCTTCCTTTGTATTTTAACCTGAATTTCAGAATTTTCACTAATCCTACATTTTAATCCATATTTAATATATAAATATATGTTTTAGAAGTACGAGGTGTTATATCCTACTTGTTGGACTGAGGTAAGTGACAAAGAAAGATTTGGTCCGAATTTTGTGTAGGAGACTACAGTGCAGATTGAAATAATCAGAAAAAAACTTAAACAGGCACAGAATTGACAGAAAAGCTATTATGATAATAGACACGGACCGTTAGAATTTGAAGAAGGTGACTGTAAGAACCCGCATCGTTAAATAAGTTAATCATTAATTATGAGAAATTAAGAAATAATTTCATAATTGACCCTAATAATTATTATGAAGCTTAAATAATTATGGTAAGTGTTTAATAAAGCTTAAAGTCACTTTTCTGACGAAAAGTGCAGATACCGGTTTCGCTACTCGGTATAAATGTGTACCGATGAAGTATCCCAAAAAATTATAATAAGTGCATGAATATTCCTAGAATAATATGTAGGACTGTGATTTCATGTTTCAAGTTAAAATAATGAGAACTGGTGCCAGAACTGATACTGGCTGTGGAAAAGCGCATACCGAAAAGGTGGTACGAAAAATAAAATAAAAATATGATAAATCTTAGAAAAATGAGTAGGTTCAGAATCCTAAGTTGGGGATTAAAATGCTAAGCGTAGCTATTAACACTAATACTGTGCGTTTTAGACTTGAACCTCTATATATATGCATTTTTGGCCCAAAACCCTAGGCCATACACTCAGAATACGTGACTTGGAGGCTGACCAGCATTCTCCCACTGCTCCGTTGCCTTCCCTTCTCCATTTCTTGAGCCAAGTGGCCATTTCCTTCGTGAAATCTTCTCCTAAACACTTTGTGTGAGTGAGGTTACCATTGGGGGTGTGTTTACCTTGTTTCTGGGTTGTGGCCACTGTTTTGGTGAAGTCTAGGTGCTGACTTTGTAGTAGTGTTGTGAGAGCCTTTGGTGATGGCACTTTGAGCTCCAAGTAGCCATCTTTATTGTGAAAGGACCAAACTTTGTTGGCATTTTCGTTCTACTTGCAAGTCAGACTTGAGGAGCTGTTGTGAGAGCTCCAAGAGCACCTCTCTTTTCTGTTTTGAAGCTTGGGTAAGCTCCATCACCTTTGATCATGAGTTTTATATGTTTAAAGTTGAGTCTTGGCATGTTTTAGGAGTTAAACAAGTAACTAACCTTTATATGAACCTATATGTGCCTAAAAAGGGAGTCTTCAACGTATGTATTTGTCAAAAGTTGAACTTTTGGTGGATATCTTCGCGAAATGTAGAATCTGCATTCTGTCGCGAAATATTCGGATATGTGTAACACCCCGTATGAATCTGATTTGTTAACATGTCATCGTATTAAGCCACACTTAATTTAAAAATGCGGAATATCTTTTTCTTTTTAATTATGACGTCATTATTCTTAGCCAAGTTGATTACTTAATCAATTTTCATAAAACATTGCCTGTATGATATTGCAAGAGACAACTAACTAAAATACCTCATATATAAATAACAATGAGTATCTAAAATCACGGAACTACAACACGTAGTTCGGACATAATCCTGATACATTATTACAACTCGAATCTAAAACAAGACATAATCAAATCAATGTGGCATGGACAATCTCAATGCTCTCCAAATAAGGCAACAAAGCCAACAACATCTCAACAGCACAACATAATCATAAAGCTAACAGCAAAATAGCAACAGACATAATCCAGCATCCAACATAATCAGCATGTAAACAGCAATATCAATAAGCTAAGCTCTGGCCTCCTGCCGCTAAAGGTCTCAACCCCCGCACTACCTGAACCTGAAATGGTGCCCCAAACGTGGTGAGAGATCTCTAAAAAGAAATCTCAGTAAGACAAGGGGTCCTCAAGGATCTTCCACCCCAAGCTCACTTACATGTGCAATATAAGTTCTAAAACAGTTTACACAATAGATATAAGTTCCAAAATCAGTGTAATGCACAGATAACCATCTCATGTGTGTCAATATAATCTACTGGCCAGAGAAAATGCAGGAATACGTCTATTACCCACACACCGTGCAAGGCGCTACTTGCATCCACCCCAGTCTCACCATCTTGTATGACGCTACATACACAGGTTTACCGTCAAAGTGGAACAACACATGCATATTATAAGGCCCTTACACATAACAGTTCAACAGCATTCCAATCATCAAAGCATGAAAACACAGCATGCAAATAAACCATTCCCCCATGGGATATGGTGGAACCAAACAATGGCTAAACCGAGGACACGAAAGCTTACCTCTTAAGCAATCAATCCAAGCCAAGTCCACACAAGCTCAAGATCCACACACAGCAGAATCACAATCTGTTTTAGACCAACAATCATATCAATATTCATACTCTATAAGCATATGACATAAAGACAACGCCTTTCCTCTATGTTTTACGTCTTTAGGCTTCTCACAAAGCCGTAAGCCCTTAATCTCTTAGATTCTGACTTAGTTTAATTATTTCAGAAGTCCACACTGACTAATCATGGGTCAACAAACCCAGAATAGCCTTCTGTATGAATAGTACCATTACTGTTCTCGAAAACCCAGAATATCCGAATATATGTCAGAGCCATATCCGGATATCTCCAAGCCCATATCCGGATATCAACATCCGGATATTTCGCGACAGAATGCAATTTTCGCATTTCGCGAGATATCACTCTCAAGGTTCCATTTTTAAAACTGCAGTTGCAAATCTTTACCAAAAATTCTGAGATTTTAGTATGTTAAACTAGACATCACAAGATTTCCAACGACATATTTTATGTCTCAATCGGAGTTGTATAACTCCGGTTATGATTTTCGCAAAGTGACTGCTGCAAATTGAATTTCCAGCAACCAAGACGCGACTTCAAACTAACACTGAGACTAAAGAACATAGCCAATGGCTACGAAATTTTACAGTCCTATATCCCTATGTGTTAGCTACACATAGGTCCAAACGGCACTCGATTTGGAGCTTTATAGCTCAAGATATCAAATTTTTACCAAAACAGGTTCGTTGCTGTCCCAATATCCAGATATGATATCCGGATATGCCATATCCGGATATGCCATATCCGGATATTTCACGACAGAGGCCATAGACAGCAGCCTAGCACGAAAATATCCATTTAAAATTCCATCTTTCACCTAGATACATCTATCCCAACGATTTAGCATGCATTTTAACACTTAGATTCATCAACCAACGTTCAAATTATCAAAATTCATAATTTTACATCTTTAAATTATATTATTTTCATGAAAACACAAAGGGAAGTGTTGAGGCATATACCCATGAGCTTCAAAACAGCAAAAGGGGTGCTCTTGGAGCTCACCAACAGTCTCCAAGATTCAGACTTCACAAGGCTACGAAAACGAGTAGCAAGGTTGGCCCTTTCTTCACAAAGGTCACTCATTGGACCTCAAAATACCATGACAATGGCTTTCACAAAGAGAACCCACAACTCAGCCCCCAAACACCTCACAAACAGAAGCTCACACTCAGAAATGGTATGCCAAACCCACTTACACAGCCCACCATTCAGTGTTTGCAAGGAAAAGGAGAAGAAATCAAGAGTAAAAATGATGCCTTTGGTGTTTACAAGCAAAAGACTCAAGCCATGAAGGGAGAGGAAGGTGGCATCAAGGTGGAGAGCTCCCTATCAGAAATGGCCCACGTAGAAATATGAGTATGGCCTAGGGTTTTGGGCCAAAAGATATATTTATAGTCTGGTTAAGATTAAACACACTGTATTAGCGCTAATTTCTACGCTTAACATTTTAATCCCAAATTTAGGATTCTGAACCTACTTATTTTTCTAAGATTTTCATATTTTTATTTTATTTTTCGCAGCTCCTTTTCGGTACGCGTTTTTCCATAGCCAGTATCAGTTATGGCACAAGTCCTCATTATTTCGACTTGAAACTTGTTTTGCTAGTCCTATATATTATTCTAGGAATATTCATGCACTTATTATAATTTTCCGAAATACTTCACCGGTGCGCATTTATACCGGGTAGCAGAACCGATATCTGCACTTTTTGTCAGAAAAGCGACTTTCAGTATTTTTACTCACTTATCATAATTATTAAAGCCTCATAATAACTATTACGGTCAATTATGGAATTATTTCCTAATTCTCATATTTAATTAATTAATTTTCTCAATTAACGGTGCGGGTTCTTACAATATGCATATCCGAATATTGATATCCGGATATGGGCTCTGTGATATCCGGATATTGATATCCGGTATTCGGATATGCCCCCAACATATATCCGGATATTCTGGGTTTTCGAGAACAGTAACAGTGCTGTTTATATAGAACTATGTTATGGGTTTGTGGACCCTAGTTTGATGTAGTGGGACTTCTGTAATAATTAAACTAAGACAGAATCAAGTGATTAAGGGATTGTGGCTTTGTGAGAAGCCTTAAGACATGAAACGTAAAAGAGAAGAGTTGTCTTTATGTATGTGCTTATGAACTATGGTTGTTGATATGATTGCTGATCCGAAACAGATTGTGATTCTGTTGTTTTTGGGCTTTGAGCTTGTGTGGACTCTTGGCTTGGATAGCTAGCTTGCAAGGTAAGCTTTCGTTTCCTCGATTTAGCCATTGCTTGTTCCACCATGTCCCATGGGGGGATGGTTATATGCATGATGTGTTTTCGTGTACTGTTTTATTGAAATGGTATTGAGTTGTTAAGTGCAATTGCTTTATGATATGTATGTGGTGTTTCGCCAAGCCAGGAAGCCATGGGTTGGACTTGGGGGCGGGTACAGCATAGGCGTGTATTGTGTGGGTAATAGACGTATTCCTGCACTTCTCTGATCAGTAGAATAGTTATAACACACATGATATGATTATCTGCTGCATTGCACTATTTTGGAACTTATACTGTTAAACTGTTTTGAACTTATATTGCACATGTAAGTGAGCTTGGGGTGGAAGATCCTTGAGGACCCCTTGCCTTACTGAGATTTCTGTTTAGAGATCTCACCCCACGTTTGGGGCGCTTATTTCAGGTTCAGGTAATGCAGGGGTTTAGTCCTCTAGTGGCAGGAGGTCGGAGATTAGCTGATATTGCTGTTTTTAAAATGATATGTCTGGATACTTGTTTATGCCTGTTGCTTTACGTTATCAATTTGTTATGATTATTGTTGCTGCTGTTGAGACTTTTTGGGCTTGTTGCCTCATTGGGTGAGCATGGGATTGTCCATGCCACATTGATTGACTATGTCTTATTTTAGTTTTGGAATGTATTAATGTATCAGGATATTGTCCGTACTACGCGTTGTAGATCCGTGACTTAGATACTCACTTATTTATGTATGAGGTATTTCAGTTAGTGTCTTTTGCAATTTAAATACAGGCGATATTTTATGAAAATGATTAAGTAGTCAACTAGGTTAAGTATAATGACGTCATAATTGATAAGAAAAAGATTTTTCCGCAATTTGAATTAAGCGTGGCTTAATACGATGACATGTTAACAACCGGGTATACACGGGGTGTTACATTTTATGGTATCAGAGCACTTTCTAGGAAAAAACCTGTATGTATTGCAATAACTTAGGATGTTTTGTTGTGAGTCGTGTCTGTTTGTTCTCTCTAATTGGTTTTGCTATGATGATGCATATGTAACTACATTGCGTGGGCCTGATCAACTCATTCTTTGTGTAACTTTTGCAGAGTCATGGTGCAACATCGGAGGAACCGAGACACTAGCGAGGATCAACCTATCCTGTCCTGGCTGCGTTGGCTGATATGCAAGCGACTCGACTAGCCGACCAGGAGGCCATGAGAATGGCAAACCAGGCTATGTTGGACGCCGTCAGAGAGGCGAACAGGAAAGCCACTGAGGATGTATTGGAGGCGAACCGCCTGGCGAACATAATTATGATGAGAGTCATGTTGGAGGAGATGAGGGCTGGTCCTGCTGTTGGTCAGTTCCCTCCGCCACCACCTCCACCGCCACTACCACCTCCACCTAGTCTGCAGGACGAAAGCCAGAGCCATGTAGAGGGCACTGGTCATACTACTGGGGTGATGGAACCCTATGTGGAGTCGGTTGAGGATCGCGATGTGCTTGACCGTCGGCTTAATGCTTTCTGCAAGCATAAGCCACCTTCCTTTGATGTGTCGTATGATCCTATTGCTGCGGCGAGATGGCTTCAGGCGTTGGACAAGATCTTCCGGGTCATGCAGTGTACTGATTCGTAGAAACTGATGTTTGCGACGTATATGCTGGAGGGCGATGCCCATGAGAGGTGGATGAACACCTCTCACACTTTTGAGATGCAGGGTCGTGTGATGACGTGGCCTTTCTTCGAGGATTGTTTTCTGGGTCGGTATTTTCCTTATGATGCGCAGGAGAGGAAGCAGGGGGAGTTTGATAGATTGGTAAGAGGCTCATTGTCTGTTGACGAGTACCTGGCAAAGTTTAATGAGCTAGTAAAGTTTGCACACTTTCGGATGGCTATGCCTACTCTGACCTTCTTGGCTGCTAAGTTCCGTAGGGGACTTAGTGAGGAGATAGTTGTTCCCCTTGCGGGAGCGGCTTCGAGAGATTTTGGGACACTGGTGCAGCAGTGTCGGGACATCGAGGATGTCTGTTTGACGAGTAAGGCCAAGAGGGCCAAGATTGCTGAGACGAAGGGAACAAGTAGTTCCACTTCCTAGAAGGACAGGAAGTTTGCTGGAAAGGGCAAAGGGAAGCTGTTTGCGGCTAGGTAGGCGTCTGGCCAGTTCAAGAGGACTACAGCTCAAGGGAGTACAGCGAGACCTCCTACTCCCAGGTGCACGGGATGGGGGAAGGTTCATTTGGGGCTGTGTGCTACTGTTCAGACTATTTGTTTCCAGTGTGGCAAGGAGGGCCACTATGCTAGAGAGTGTCCGTCGTCGACGGCAAGAGCTGCGGCAGTTCGACTACAGATGGTTCCCCTTCCACCTACTTTGGCACCTGCTGTGCCACCTACCACGGGACGAGTTTACACTTTGGATTGGTAGCAGTCGGACCAAGCTCTGAACCTTGTCAGAGGTACTTTTTCCATTGGTGGATCTTTTGTTGGTGTATTGTTTGACTCCGAGGCTACGTATTCTTTTATTGCAACCCCGATTGCTATGGGGCTTGAGTTGCCCATGTCTGTGCTTTCTCCACCGTTGCGGGTGACTACCGCCACCGGAGAAAAGTGTGATACTACCACTGTTCATCGAGATGTCGTGTTTCAGTGGGATGGCCGTGAGTTTTCGGTAGATATGATAGGATTGCCGATGGCTAACTTGGAGATTATTCTGGGCATGGATTGGTTGTCCAGGAATTATGTGATGATTGACTGTTGTGCCAAGCGTGTGGTGATGTCTCCGGGTGATTCCACAGCCAGTTCCTCACCATATATTTCATTGCTGCAGGCTAGGAGAGCCTTGACAGAAGGGGCATTCGGTTATGTCATGTTGGGGGGTTGGTGAGTGGGACACAGGAGGATATCACTGACATTCCTGTGGTGGGGGAATTCCTCGAGGTGTTTCCTGAGGAGATTCCCGAGTTTCCGCCACCGAGGGAGATAGAGTTCTCCATAGCCTTGTTGCCTGGTGTGGGGCCTATTTCATTAGCTCCATATCGGATGTCGCCATCGGAGTTGGCGGAGCTGAAGAAGCACATTGAAGATCTTTCAGCGAAAGACTTCATTCGACCGAGTGTGTCTCCATGGGGAGCAATGGTCATCTTTGTGAAGAATAAAGATGGGACAATGCGATTGTGCACCGACTACAGGCAACTGAACAAGGTGACGATCAAGAACAAGTATCCCCTTATGCGTATTGATGATTTGTTGGATCAGCTCAGGGGTGCTTGTGTGTATTCGAAGATTGATCTCCGGTCCAGATACCATCAGATTCGGGTGAAGCCGGAAAATGTTCCTAAGACCGCGTTTCGTTCGAGATACGGTCACTTTGAGTATTTGTTGTTCCCTTTTGGACTCAAGAATGCACCCGCAGTGTTTATGGATTACATGAACAGGATTTTCCAGACGTACCTGGATAAGTTTGTGATCATCTTCATTGACGATATCTTGATCTACTCCAAGAAGGAGGAGGAGCATGCTGAGCACTTGAGGATCGTGTTGCAAGTGCTGAAGGAGAAAAAGCTTTATGCTAAGCCTTCTAAATGTGAGTTTTGACGCAAGTCTGTGAAGTTTCTCGGGCATATGATTTCCGCTGAGGGAGTTGCAGTGGATCCCAACAAGATTGAAGCTATGTTGGATTGGGAGAGGCCCAAGATGGTTACTGAGGTGAGGAATTTCTTGGGTTTGGCAGGTTACTACCGGAGGTTCATCAAGGGATTCTCCACGATGGTTCTTCCACTGACTCGCCTTACCCGGAAGGAGACTCCGTTTGTGTGGACTCACGAGTGTGAGGAATGCTTTCAGGAGTTGAAGGAGAGATTGACTACCGCACCTGTGTTGATCCTTCCTGGTCCTGACGAGCATTTTGAGCTTTACTGTGATGCTTCTGGAAAGGGGTTGGGTTGCGTCTTGATGCAGACCGGTAGAGTTGTTGCTTATGCTTCGAGGCAGTTGAAGCCTCATGAGGAGAACTACCCGACTCATGATTTAGAGTTGGCTGCAATTGTTTTTTCTTTCAAGATTTGGAGGCATTATATATTTGGTATGCAGTTTGCTGTGTTCAGTAACCACAAGAGCTTGAAGTACTTGTTTGATCAGAAGGAGCTGAACATGAGGCAAAGGAGATGGATGGAATTTCTAAAGGACTACGACTTTGAGTTGAAGTATCATCCTGGCAAGGCCAATGTGGTAGCTGATGCTCTGAGTCGAAAATCCATGAGCCTATCCAGTTTGTAGATCGGTGACTTTAATGTCATTGAGAAGTTTCGAGACTTGTTGGTGACTTCCTTGTTTAGGGGTGAACTTCTCGAGATGGAGATTATGAGAGTCAAGAATGAGCTTATGGAGAAGATCCAAGAGGCGCTAGTGTAGAGAGAGTGTCTGGACTACGTGAAGAACCAAGACAATGTGTCTTGGAATGAGGATGGACTTTTGCTTTTTCAGAAGAGGATTATGGTTCCTCGAGGACCTTTGACCGAAGAGGTTATGGCAGAGGCCCATAAGGGTCAGTTCACGGTTCACCCTAGTGCTACAAAGATGTATCAAGACTTGAAGAGAAATTTCTGGTGGCCAGGTATGAAGAAGGACACAGCGGTGTATGTGTCCAAGTGTTTGATTTGCCAGAAGGTAAAGATAGAACACCAGAAGTCGTCTGGTAAGCTTCAACCTCTTGAGATTCCGGAATGGAAATGGGAGAGCATTTCCATGGACTTCGTGGTGGGTTTGCCGAAGACTCAGGTTGGCTGCGACTCTATCTGGTTCATTGTGGACAGACTGACGAAGTCTGCCCATTTTCTTCCAGTGAAGGTGAGCTTCACTACTGAACAGTTGGCCGGAGAGTATCATCAGTGATAGGGACCCGAAGTTCACATCTCGATTCTGGGAGGCGCTGCAGGGAGCTTTTGGTACTGAGTTGAGATTGAGTACCGCCTATCATCCTCAGACTGACAGACAGATTGAGTGGACCATCCAGACCTTGGAGGACATGTTTAGGGCTTGCGCTTTGGAGCAGGGTTCAACGTGGGATAGGTACCTGCCATTGGTGGAGTTTACGTATAACAACAATTTCCATGCTAGCCTGGGGATGGCACCCTACGAGGCGTTGTATGGTAGGAGGTGTCGGACTCCTACCTGCTGGTCTGAGTTTGGAGATAAGGAGCTTTTTGGCTTGAACTTTGTCCAAGATATTACCCAACAGATCCAGGTGATCCAAGAGAAGCTGAAGCAGGCGCAAAATCGCCAGAAGAGCTACTACGATGTCAAACATCGTCCACTAGAGTTCAGTGAGGGTGAGCACGTGTTTATGAGACTTTCACCTGTCACCAGTGTTGGTCGGGCCCTCGGAGTGAGGAAGCTGAGCCCGCGATTCATTGGGCCATATCAGATACTTGGTAGAGTAGGACCTATTGCCTACCAGCTTGCCTTGCCTCCGAACTTGGCCAACATCCACGACGTGTTTCATGTGTCTCAGCTTCGGAAGTACATAGCAGATCCTTCACACGTGGTGCAACCGGATGATGTGGAAGTTTGGGAGAACTTGAAAACTCCTATCGGACCACTCAAGATTCTCGATCGTGGCGAGAAGAAGTTTAGGAGCAAGATCATTCCGATGGTTAAAGTTTAGTGGACAAGAAGAACTCCTGAGGAGTGTACTTGGGAGCGATAGGACGAGCTTCTCCGGAAGTATCCTGACTTTCGAGAAAGGTATGTTTCTGATTTTGAGGGCAAAATCCTGAAAAGGTGGGGTGAATGTAAGAACCTGCACCGTTAATTAAAGAAGTTAATTACTAATTATGAGAAATTAGGAAATAATTCTATAATTGACCCTAATAATTATTATGAAGCTTAAATAATTATGCTAAGTGTTTAATAAAGCTGAAAGTCGTTTTTCTGACGAAAAATGTAGAATACGGTTCCACTACTCGGTATAAATGCGTACCGATGAAGTATCCCGAAAAATTATAATAAGTGCATGAATATTCCTAGAATAATATGTAGGACTGTGATTTCAAGTTTCAAGTTAAAATAATGAGAACTGGTGCCAGAACTGATACTAGCTATGGAAAAGCGCGTACCGGAAAGGTTCTGCGAAAAATAAAATAAAAATATGATAAATCTAAGAAAAATGAGTAGGTTCAGAATCCTAAGTTTGGGATTAAAATGCTAAGCGTAGCTATTAACACTAATATTGTGTGTTTGAGACTTGAACCTCTATATATATGCATTTTTAGCCCAAAACCCTAGGCCATACACTCATAATACGTGATTTGGAGGCTGGCCAGCATTCTCCCACTGCTCCATTGCCTTCCCTTCTCCATTTCTTGAGCCAAGAGGCCATTTCCTTCATGAAACTTTCTCCTAAACACTTGGTGTGAGTGAGGTTACCTTTGGCGATGTGTGTTGACCTTGTTTCTAGGTTGTGGCCACTGTCTTGGTGAAGTCTAGGTGCTGACTTTGTAGTAGTGTTGTGAGAGCCTTTGGTGATGGCACTTTGAGCTCCAAGTAGCCATCTTTGTTGTGAAAAGACCAAGCTTTGTTGGTATTTTCGTTCCCCTTGCAAGTCAGACTTGAGGAGCTGTTGTGAGAGCTCCTAGAACACCCTTCTTTTCTTTTTTGAAGCTTGGGTAAGCTCTTTCACCTTTGATCATGAGTTTTATATGTTAAAAGTTGAGTCTTGGCATGTTTTAGGAGTTAAACAAGTAACTAACCTTTATATGAACCTATTTGTGCCTAAAAATGGAGTCTTGAACGTATGTTTTTGTTAAAAGTTGAACTTTTGGTGGATATCTTCGTGAAATGCAGAATCTGCATTCTGTCACGAAATATTCGGATATGCATATCCGAATATTGATATCCGGATATGGGCTCTGTGATATCCGGATATGGATATCCGGACATGCCCCCGACATATATTCAGATATTCTGGATTTTCGAGAATAGTAACGGTTTTATTCATACAGAACTGTGTTATGGGTTTGTGGACCCTAGTTTGATGTAATGGGACTTCTGTAATAAATAAACTAAGTCAGAATCAAGTGATTAAGGGCTTGTGGTTTTGTGAGAAGCCTTAAGATATGAAACGTAAAAGAGAAGCGTTGTCTTTATGTATGTGCTTATGAACTATGGTTGTCGATATGATTGTTGGTCCGAAACAGATTGTGATTCTGCTGTGTTTGGACTTTGAGCTTGTGTGGACTCTTGGCTTGGATAGCTAGCTTGCAAGGTAAGCTTTTGTGTCCTCGGTTTAGCCATTGCTTGTTCCACCATGTCCCATGGGGGGATGGTTATATGCATGATGTGTTTTCATGTACTATTTTATTGAAATGGTATTGAGTTGTTAAGTGCAATTGCTTTATGATATGTATGTGGTGTTTCGCCTAGCCAGGAAGCCATGAGGTGGTCCTGGGGGCGGGTACAGCATAGGCGTGTATTGTGTGGGTAATAAACATATTCTTGCACTTCTCTGATCAGTAGAATAGTTATAACACACATGACATGATTATCTGCTGCATTGCACTAATTTGGAACTTATATTGTTAAATTGTTTTGAACTTATATTGCACATGTATGTGAGCTTGGGGTGGAAGATCCTTGAGGACCCTTTGCCTTACTGAGATTTCTGTTTAGAGATCTCACCCCACGTTTGGGGCGCTTATTCCAGGTTCAGGTAATGCGGGGGTTTAGACCTCTAGCGGCAGGAGGTCGGAGATTAGCTGATATTGTTGTTTTTATGATGATATGTCTGGATACTTGTTTATGCATATTGCTTTATGTTATCAGTTTGTTATGATTATTGTTGTTGTTGTTGAGACTTTTTGGGCTTGTTGCCTCATTGGTTGAGCATGGGGATTGTCCATGCCACATTGATTGACTATGTCTTATTTTAGTTTTGGAATGTATTAATGTATCAGGATATTGTCCGGACTACGTGTTGTAGATCCGTGACTTAGATACTCACTTATTTATGTATGAGGTACTTCAGTTAGTGTCTTTTGCAATTTACATACAGGCGATATTTTATGAAAATGATTAAGTAGTCAACTAGGTTAAGTATAATGACGTCATAATTGATAAGAAAAAGATTTTTCCGCATTTTTAATTAAGTGTGGCTTAATACGATGACATGTTAACAACCGGGTATACACGAGGTGTTACAGTGACCATGTATTTCTGCGGTTATCTCCGGTCATGGGTGTTAGCCGTGCATTGGGAGTAAGGAAGCTGAGTCCCCGGTTCATTGGGCCATATCAGATTATGAAAAGAGTGGGATTAGTGGCCTATCAGCTTGCCTTGCCCCCTCAGTTGTTGATTCTACAAGACGTGTTTCATGTGTCACAACTACGACGTTATGTTTGGAATGAATCACATGTGGTGATACCGGATGATATTGAAATTCGGGAAAACCTGAAGACTCCCATTGGTCCTATTGAAATACTGGACTGCATTGCAAAGAGGTTAAGAAGCAAAAGTGATTCCTATGTTAAAGATTCAGTGGGAAGGACGTACACTTGAAGAGGCTACTTGGGAGCCGGAGGATGAGATTCTCCGACTGTATCCTGTGCTAGCGGACAAGTATGAATTAATTTTGCGGACAAAATATCAAAAAGAAGGGGTGAATATAACACCTCGTATTTCTTAAACGTATATTTATATATTAAAATATGGATTAAGGGATAGGATTAGTGAAAATCCTGAATTTAGGATTAAAATACATGCAAAGGGTAAAATGATAATTTGCCAAACACGTAACCCTATGAGAGAAAAATTGAGTAGAAGGTCTCAAATGAAAAAACTGACACTGGAAATGGATCCAGAATGAAAAATTGAGTGATTAGACAAGTTTCTGAAAAATTGATGAATAGTGATTTTATCGGTGAAAAATACTGCGGTATAATTGTATCAATATATGCAAAAATATGATCAGTATTTCTAGGAAGTAAAAATATGACGTGAATGAGAAAAATATTTAGGTTATGAATTTGTGGGTCAAAATAGATGATTTAAGAAAATTAAATGACATGTGGGATCCACTTAAGTGGCTTAAGTGGTGAATAGGCAAAGTGAAACATAAAAATCTGACTTTCTCTCACCTCTCTTTCTTCTCCACTGTCGTGCACCTTACCATTGGAGAGGCTCAGAGTTTTTTTGAATTTTATCTTTTTTTCTAGGCATTTATGAGAGAAACTTCCAACTACAAAGTTGTTCCCCTTGAGTTTGTGAGTGACTTTCATGTAGAGTGCATCTTGTGGGGAGCATTGTGTGAGGAGAAAACCCCCCATTTCAGCCACAAAAATTGGTGCATTTTGGGGAATTTTGGTGCTTTCTTGGTTTGATCTATTGGTTGGAAATCATTCCCTTGGACCCTAGAAAGCTATTGGTGGTAAGTTTCTACACTCTCTTTGAGTTTGTATTGAGATCATAAAATGGATGAGGGTTTGGTTATGTGTTGGTTGATTGATGTGGTTTGGGGCTTTTAATGATGTTGCTCCTTTGGAATTAAATGCTTAGAATGATAAATAATGATGATTGATGCAATAAAATTTATTGGTGAATTGGCTTAATAACTTAGTGAAAATTATGATGAGCATTGGGATTGGGGTCTTAATTATGGTTGTTGGAAATATCCGGGTTCTGCCGCGAAATATCCGGATATTGGGTTAGAAATATCCGGATATTGATATCCGGATATGGGGTTCTGAATATCCGGATATTGATATCCGAATATTGCTATACAGATATCCGGATATTGATATCTGGATATGCCCCCGACAAATATCCGGGTATTCTAGGTTTTCGAGGAACAGTAACGATATTGTTCATACAGAACTGAGTTATGGGTTTGTGGACCCTAGATTGTGGAAGTTGAACTTCTGTAACGATTAAGTTAAGTCAGAACCAAGGGATTAAGGGCTTGTGGCTTTGTGAGAAGCCTTAAGATATAAAACACAAAGGAAAGGCGTTGTCTTTTTATCGTATGCTTGTAGAGTATAAATTTTGATGTTGTTATTGGTCCTAACATATTGTGATTGTGCTGTGTGTGGACCTTGAGCTTGTGTGGACTCTTGGCTTGGATAGCTAGCTTGCAAGGTAAGCTTTCGTGTCCTCGGCTTAGCCATTGTTTGTTCCACTATGTCCCATGGGGGATGGTTATATGCATGGTGTGTTTTCATGTACTGTTTTATTGAAATTCTATGGATCTGTTAAGTGCAAAATGCTTATGATATGTATGTGGTGTTTCGCCTAGCCAGGAAGCCATGGGGTGGTCCTGGGCGCGGGAACAACATGGGCTGGTACTGTGTGGGTAATAGACGTATTCCTGCACTTCTCTGATCAGTAGAATAGTTATAACATACATGACATGATTATCTGCTGCATTGCACTGTTTTGGAACTTATACTGTTTAAATGCTTTTGGAACTTATATTGCACATGTAAGTGAGCTTGGGGTGGAAGATCCTTGAGGACGCCTTGTCTTACTGAGATTTCTTGTTTAGAGATCTCACCCCACGTTTGGGGATGCTTATTTCAGGTTCAGGTAACTTGGGGGCTGATGCCTCTGGCAGTAGGAGGCCAGAGCTTAGTTGATTATACATGTTGTATGCTGACATGACTGGATATTGGATGTTGTTTATGTTTTCTGCCATTATTATGATGTTTGAGTTGAGACTCTTGTTGGACTTGTTGTCTTGTTTGGTGAGCATGTGGTTTGTCCATGCCGCTTTGATGTTAGCACTTTTCAGTTTGAGTTGTATAAACTATCAGGTTTGTC
Organism: Gastrolobium bilobum; assembly: GCF_033153095.1. Classification (NCBI taxonomy): domain Eukaryota; kingdom Viridiplantae; phylum Streptophyta; class Magnoliopsida; order Fabales; family Fabaceae; genus Gastrolobium; species Gastrolobium bilobum. Next base: position 104,008 of record NW_026896360.1, on the reverse strand, counting down.
CGGTCTACATGTTGTAGTTTTGTGACTAGAGACAAAGTTAATTTTATATATATATTGAGGTATTTCAGTTAGTTGTCTTCGCAATTTACATACAGACGATGTTTTGGAAAATGATTTAAGTAATCAAATTGGTAATGAATATTGACGTCATAATTGAAAAGAAAAAGATATTCCTCATTTTTTTAATCAAGTGTGCCTTAATACGATGACATGTTAACAAACCGGGTTAACACGGGGTGTTACAGTTGTAACTGTAGTTAAATGACAACCCTTATCCCTTACTCTGTATCATCCATTAAGACTCCTTACGAGCATCAACCAACTTCTCCATTTTATATTTTGTTGTAATCTTTCTTGTTTCATTTTAATATAAGTGTTTCTTCTTTCCTTTCCACTCGTTATCTCTGAACTGAATCTCGGGTCTATGGGATTTCAGCTTAGAATAATTATGTTTAAAATATCAGCCATGGGCTGAATTATTTGTGGGACGAATAAGCTGCAAAACTCTTAAAGAATTATTTCCAAAACTCTTGACTGAAGCTTTTTGTATTTCTTTGGCTAAGTAAGCTATATTCATTGTGTATCAATGGAATTTGAACACATACTGAGAAAGGAACTTCCTTAAGGAAGGGATTTCAGACAGCTTAGCCATTGGGGGAAGGTAGTGTTATGGCAAAAACACTATTGGTCACCTTAGGAATAAGGGGCAACTTCGTCCATTTTAAGGTTCTGTACTAAGTACCTGTTGGAGTCAAGGGAGCCATAGGAATATGGAAAGTTGTGATCCATCTAGTCCATGAGCTGAGGAATCAGAGTTGGCAGATAAGAAACTGGGACAAAGCCAAAAAGTGCTAAGTCTTGAGCAGATGAAATAACTATTTAAGAATGGAGCAGTGAATATGTTCCTTCTGTTAAACTGTTTTTAAAACCATCCACCTTGTTGTCTCTTGATTATAGTTATTATTGTTTTATTTTTTTACTTTGTTTAATCTTGTATCTATCAAACTCCAATGATTATTATCACACCTTCTTTTAAACAGGAAGGATCACATATATAACGCAGCGAGCAATTGTCTCCCATCAAACTGAGCTTACTGATCCTGAGGAACGTTGTCAAGACAGTAGGGAACGTTTAACCAGACATTTCAATCACTAACTTTTCTTTTCATTTTCATTCTTTATAAAATAGATTAAGACAATATTTAGAGTTCTATTCTCGTGGGAATGATAATCTGGGCATTAATACACCCATTATTACTTGATGCGTGCACTTGCGCACTTGGGTTGGAAGTAAGGGAACAACTCTGTTTTCTCTTACAAATTTAGAACAGACGAACGTCCTCCATCAGAATATATATTTTTCCACCATCAGCAAACCACCCAGCATATGGTAATCGATTACTAAAAACAGGGGAGCCAAAATTGAGCTACTGACTTCTACAGTAACTACTGGAAATCGATTACCTCAAAGATGGTAATCGATTACCATATTGCAAAATTTAAAATTGAGTCGTTTTATGACTCGGAGTTGATGATATTGCTCGGAGGGGTTGGAATTATTAAGTAATGTGCTTCCACGAGTTTTGCAATTATAATTACGGTGTTGTTTTAATTGATTACGGAAATAGTTAATTGTAAACAATAAGGATTTAATAAAAGAAAAAGTTTACCCGTAATTTAATTAACTCAATTATTGTGATTGTAACTGCGCTTAATACCTTATGCAATGATAGCATTACCGGTACGTAACGGGCTGTTACATTAAGTGTGGCTAAACATCGATTTTTTTGTAGTTTAGTTTAATGTTATTAAAACCGGCTCGGTTATTGACCCGGTCGAGGTACTGGGTCACTGGTTCAGCCAGTGGGTCAATGGTTCAACCGCATGACCCGATAATTATATCCAATTTCATAATTTATATTAAAAAATTATAAACATACTCAAATATCTAAAAAAGACAAAAAAAATTCAAATATTTTAATATAAAAAATAATAAAGCACATATTATTATACCATAAAGGATCAAACAAAAATATAGTGATCGTGATACGGGGTTTTAGGTTCAGAAAATGACATCTCTAACTATAAATCAAATCAAAATTTTCTGCATAGTGCATAATTGAGATAATATTAGTGTTGTAGGTACATAACTTATGTAAGTCAATAAGCAAAAAAATATTCAAATATGTCTATCATAATTTTTTTTGAAAAAAAAAATTGGAATTTGTTTTTGAAAAAAAAAATTGAATTTTTTTGTTTTGGGTCCGGGCCGGGTCACTGGTTAACCGACTGGGTCACCGATTTTCATGAAAACCAGCCGGATCGGACCGAGTCGCACTGGTTCTGATACATGGCCAGTCCGTTGCTTCAACCGGACCGATTATATAACTGGTTTACCAGTTCCCGGGTCGACCCAATCAGGTCGGTCCGGTTTTATGAATATTGTTTTAGTTTGTTAAAAAAATTCTAAACTAAATTAAGAAAACCATTTCTTTATGTTTATCTAAACGGACTCTTAAAACATTTATTTTTGAAATCTTGAAAAATATTTATCTTAAAATAGCTAATTATTATATTATAACAATTAATGAGTACAAGAGATTTAAAAAATAATGTTATCTACATAATATTTTGATTTTTTAATAAATTAAAAAAATATACATTTTAGAACACTCTTTATTTTATTTTTCCTGCAACAGAAAAGTGGAAGTAATGATGTTAAATTGTTAACAAATGGTGTGAAAAAATCATTTCTAAAAACCAAAAAAAAAAAAAATATTGCACTCGCTTTAAAAACCTGTAAATTTCTGTTTTTATTAGGAAAATTTATAAATTTCTACTTCCGTTAGTAAAGTGTTCTGGAAATATTAATAGCTAATTCTTGTAATAATCTTCTTAAAATTTAATAAAAAAAAACTAGTATGTGTATTGTAACATCCTGGGCGCTGACAAGGACGGAGAGTGATCGCCGGTGCGAAAGGGCATGGACAAGAAGCAGCTCCTGACAGGTTTCCAGCGGGGGTTACATGAATGAATCGAATCTATATCCGAAAGAGAGTGATTTCAAAGACTGTGCAATTATGAGACTGCACAGTTTAAGATATCTTATAAGAATTAATTGGTATTACCTATACTAACAAGATGCATCTGCTTTTCGGTAGTCCATAACGGAAGAACTTTATAGTTAAGCGTGCTTGACTTGTAGTAATTCTGGGATGAATGATCTCACACTGAAAAGTCTCGTATTAGTATGTGGGGGATAATCATTGATTCTTGAAGCGATCGGGCGTTACATGTATATATTGCACATGTTTTTCCTAAATGTATGTAAAATGCAAAATATAATATATATATATATATATATATATATATATATATATAATTCAAAAGAATTTAAATTTTATTTTATTAAAAATGATTTAGAATGAAACTGTTATTTAAAAAAAAAATATTAAGTCATTCTCAAGAAAACAGATGTAAAAATAAATGCTTTAATATCATGAAATTATGAAAAAGCACTTAACATTTTTTAATAATTAAATAATTCTTAAAAAATTGGTCTACAAGATTTAGAATTTTTACTTGTTTTAGAAATCATGTGCGACCATTTTGGTGTTTGTGTCTTTGTGACGACGATTGAGCGTGGAAAACTGACTAAAATGACAAGTTACAAAACCATTTCATTCTCTAAACAGTTACGGTTGGGCCCGACACATTATTACCCTTTAATTTGGTGACCGAGTCAATCTAGCTTTCGGCTGTATCATTGCAGAGGGTAGCTGGATCAATTGATATATCATTGAATGATTAATATTTATTACATGAAATAAAATTAAATATTAAAGTAACTATTTCTCAAAAGTTTAACACCTATTGAAAGTATTTTAAAGCCTTAAGACACGAAAAATCATTAGTTCAGTTGTTAATGCAGTTGTTTTCTTTAAACAGAGGTTTCTAGTTTTATTTATATTACAAATAAAGAGAATGGTTGCATGAAGAATAGATATTAATTCGACAAAACTATAATCGGAATTTTGATAAATTAGTTGGAAAAAGAAAACTCAGCCGATCCTATGCTCTAAATAGTAAATATGGTTAGCAAATTAATTTACGGTCTTACCCCCTTTCCCAAAAAAATGGTGTGAAAGGTATCCAACGCCGCTTTTTTTTACTAGCTTTGTTCTTCTTCCATTTACTTCTTGAATTCGATATGACTTTGAAAGTCCTTGCTTTATATGTCGTTTTCTTGAGTAAACTCACTCTCTTAAAATAAGAAATCAATTAAGCCTGCTACTACAACCAAGCACGGCAATGTTCGATGTTAGACTGCTCCTAGTTGCAAGTTGGGATATTAGGATTTACTCGTTTACTTCGGAGGTTATGTGTTAGAGAGAGAGGGATTTACAGTGGCTTGGAATATTATATGAAGAGACATTAGATTTGAAATGTTTAATAATAATACCTTCTTACGAAAAATTTTAAAGTTTTGAGTTACAGCTGATATAAACTCAAATAAATATGCTCTTACACTATAAGAAAATTGATTTTTGGAGACGGTTGTATTAGTATATTGAGACTGTTCAAATCGCCTTTAATTATTTCAGTATACAATTAATGAATTGTCGATGTTACCACCGTCGCGAGACAATCTAGGGTGATTTTCATGAACCGCTAAAATAACCACCTTCAAATAATAATATATTATTTTAATTATTAGGATTGTATCTTTATATAGTATTTGAATTATATTATCAATATGTCTATAAATTTACAGTTAACTTTAAAATCAATCAATCCAAAAATCTAAGTCCTTAACTAATTAAAGTTATATTAATAATTTTATATTATATTTCTTAAGACTTTAACGCTAAAGCGCAGTAACCACACCATTTCCTTTTCAAAGATTATCTTCTTCAATTCATAAACTTAAACTATTACGTATAACTTCATATAAAATATTTATATTTCTAATATTTCATATTCATTTTCTCTGCATATATCTTAGCCGTGTGATTGTGATCTGAAATTAAATTAGTCCACTGCTTTGGTACCCTTAGGCCTTAGCATCAGAAGCATTGCCAAGGCCACTCGTTTTGCATTAGTTCTTTTCCCTTCCCACTACCTTGAACCACCATGTTGCTCTTTTACATATCGATATATGTTGATATATCCTAATATTAAAAAACTAAAATTGAAAATATTTCAAAATTCAAATTTATCACCACGTAGCCTGTAAGAACCCGCACCGTTAATTAAAGAAGTTAATTAATTAATTATGTGAAATTAGGAAATAATTCCATAATTGACCCTAATAATTATTATGAGGATTAAATAATTATAGTAAGTGGAAAATAATGCTAAAAGTCGCTTTTCGGACGAAAAGCGCAGATACCGATTCTGATACTCGGTATAAATGTGTATCGAAAAAGTATCCCGGAAAATTATAAAAAGTGCATGATAATTCCTAGAATAATACATAGGACTTGTAAAACAAGTTTCAAGTTAAAATAATGAGAACTGGTGCCAGAAACTGATACTGGCTATGAAAAGCGCGTACCGAAAAGGTGCTGCGAAAAATATAAACAAAATATGATAATTCTTGTAAAATTGAGTAGGTTAAGAATCCTAAGTTTGAGATTAAAATGATAAGTGTAGCATTTCGCGCTAATACTGTGTGTTTGTGACATAAACCACTATATATACACTATTTGCACAGAACCCTAGGTATCCTAACAGCCTCTACGTGACTTGTGGGGTGGCTGGTCAGTTCTACTGTTTCATTGCCTCTTTTCCTCCCTCTTGTGATCCAAAGCAAGCACCTTTGGTGCAAGTTCTTCATCTAAACACTCAAGCATTGTATGAGTGATCTTGGTGAGGTTGGCAGAGTGTCCTACTTGCTGCCTTTGGTCTCTATGAGGGTGAGTAAGGACTGAGTTTCTGGTTTGGGTGAGAGAAACCTTTATCTTGGTTGTTGAAGCTCCAAGTGTCAACCTTTGGGTAGAAAGATCAAGTCTTGAGCACCATTTTCGTACACTTTGTGTGGTCTGAGTTGAGGAGCTGTTGGAAAGCTCCAAAGGGCACTTTCATACTCTGTTTTGAGCTTGTGGCATGATCATCACCCTTGAACTTGAGTTTTTATGCTTAAAAATGGAACCTTGATGCATGTAACAAGATAAGATGATAACCTAACGTTGGATAATGCTTAACACAATTAGAAATGCATGTTTAAGCCTCTGTAATCGGTAAAAGTTGGACCTTTGGACTGGATTTTCGCGAAATACAGAATCTGGGTTCTGTCACGAAATATCCGAATATTTAGTTGTGAATATCCGCATATTGATATCCGGATATTGATATCCGGATATGGCCAGTGAGATATCTGGATATTGATATCCGGATATTCCCCCCGACATATATCCGGATATTCTGGGTTTTCGATGAATAGTGAGTTACTGTTCATACAGAACTGAGTTCTGGGTTTGTGGACCCTATGTAGATGAAGTTGAACTTCTGTAATAATGAATTTAAGTCCGAATCAAGGGATTTATGGCTTGTGGCTTCGTGGGGAGCCTTAAGACGTAAAACGTAAAAGGAAAAACATAGTTTTTATGCTTATGCTTATAAGCTATATTTATTGATATGGTTGCTGGTCCTAAATCAGATTGTGATCTTGCTGTTTGTGGACTCTGAGGTATTGTGGACTCTTGGCTGGGATAGCTAGCTTGCAAGATAAGTTTTCGTGTCCTCGGTTTAGCCATTGTCTGTTCCACCATACACCATGGAGGGATGGTTTATATGCATGATGTGTTTTCATGTATTGTTTTGCTGAAATGCCATTGAACTGTTAAGTGCAAATGCTATATGATATGTATATGGTGTTCCGTCTAAACAGGATGCCATGGGGTATTCCTGTGGGCGGGTATATCATGGGCTGGTACAACATGGGTTGGCATTTATGTGGGTAATAGACGTATTCCTGCATTTCTCTGATCAGTAGAATTGTTATAACACACATGACATGAATATCTGTTGCATTGCACTGATTTTGGAACTGATATTGAATTACTGCTTTTGAACTTATATTGCACATGTAAGTGAGCTTGGGGTGGAAGATCCTTGAGGACCCCTTGTCTTATTGAGATTTCTTGTTTAGAGATCTCACCCCATGTTTGGGGACGCTTATTTCAGGTTCAGGTAATTTGGGGGCTGATGCCTCTGGCGGCAGGAGGCCGGAACTGAGTTGGATTATGTTGTTATCATGTTATTATGTTGTATGCTGACATGATGTGGACTTGGTTGCTGTTTATGTTCCCTGTCATTTATGATTATTGAGTTGAGACTGCTGTTGGGCTTGTGCCTTATTTGGTGAGCATGGGGTTTGTCCATGCCACTTTGATTTCCGTTTGGTTTAAGTTTATTTGTGTTGTATAAACTACTAGATGGTCCGGCCTACGTGTTGTAGTTCCGTGACTAGAGACATATTTATGATATTAATTAATGAGGTATTTCAGTTAGCTGTCTTTTGCAATATTCATACAGGCGATGTTTTTATGAAAATGGTTAAGTAATCAACTTGGCTAAGTATAATGATGTCATAATTGAAAAGAAAAAGATATTCCGCATTTTTAAATTAAGCGTGGCTTAATACGATGACATGTTAACAAACCGGGTCAACACGGGGTGTTACATAGCCATAAAACATTTTCAAATTCTATCATCGATCCTTTACTATCTTTAAGTGGCTATTTTTACTGGTGTATTAGGGTGTTCATGACAACCTTTCCGGAATCAATTTTTGTTTTCGGGAACAGAAGTGGATAAGAAACTCGTTTGGTAAAATCGGTTTATTTTTTTGTTCCCAGAATGAACCGGTTTAATTTTTGTGCTGGGAACAGAAAAAAGAATTAGAAAATTTCTGCTTTTTTTTGTTCTTGGGCACAAAATAAGAAACACTTATCTCTCTCAATCACTCTCCACCTATACCATCATCACCATCATCCCGACACGACTGTCGTTGTAACGCTTGGCCACTTCAAGAATCAATGACTATCCCCACATACTAACACGAGACTTTTCAGTGTTCTTTTTCCTCACTCCCACACTTTCTGGGAAAACTTCCCAGGAGGTCACCCATCCTAGAATTGCTCCAAGTCAAGCACGCTTAACTATGGAGTTCTTCCGTTCCGGGCGACCGAAAAGCAGCTGCATCTTGTTAGTATAGGTGGTACCAATTAATTCTTACTATCCCAAACTGTGCAGTCTCATACCTGCACAGTCTTTGGAATCCCTCTCTTTCGGGTGTCGATTTGATTCATTCATGCATGTAACCCCCTGTTGGAAGCCTGTCAGGAACCGCTCCTTGTCCATGCCTCTTTGCACCGACGATCACTCCCCGCCCTCATCAGTGTAACACCCCGTGTATACCCAGTTTGTTAACATATTATCGTATTAAGTTGCGCTTAATTAAAAATGCGGAATATCTTTTTCTTTTCAATTATGATGTCATTAAATTTAGCCAAGTTGATTACTTAATCAATTTCATAAAATATCGCCTGTATGTAAATTGCACAAAAACATCTAACTGAAATACCTCAATATATAGATATAAATGTGAGTATCTAAGTCACGGAATTACAACACGTAATCCGGACAATATCTTGATACATTATTACAACTCCAAATAAAACAAGACAATAATCAAGTCTATGTGGCATGGACAATCCCCATGCTCACCAAAGCAACATCATAACAACAACGTCTCAACAAGATAATCCATAATCATAAATGAAGATAAAAGCATACTAGCTACAAGCATAACCAGCATCCAACAAGTCATCAATAAATCAGCAATATCTAACTCAGCTCTGGCCTCTTGTCGCCTGAGGTCTCACTCCCAACATTACCTGAACCTGAAATGGTGCCCCAAACGTGGGTCCTCAAGGATCTTCCACCCCTAGCTCACTTACATGTGCAATATAAGTTCAAAAGCAGTAATTTCCAATATAAGTTCCAAAACTATGCAGTGCAACAGATATTCATGACATGTGTGTTTAACTATTCTACTGGCCAGAGAAATGCAGGAATACGTCTATTACCTACAGATAGTACAAGGAACACCGCTTGCACCTCACCCACAGCCTCACCGTATTGTATGTACCACATACTCAGGCTTACTGTATAGGTGGAACACCACATGCATATTATAAAGGCACTAGCATATAACAGCTCAATAGCATTTCCAAAACATCAAAAACATGTAACATAGCATGCATATAACATACCCCATGGGACATAGTGGAACCACAACATGGCTAAACCGAGGACACGAAAGCTTACCTTGCAAGCTAGCTATCCCAGCCAAGAGTCCTCGCAGCTCAACGTCCACAAACAATACAATCACAATCTGTTTGGACCAATAATTATATCAATATATAACTCTACAAGCATACAATATAAAGAAAACGCCTTTCCTTTTACGTTTTACGTCTTAAGGCTCATACAAAGCCACAAGCTCTTAATCACTTGATTCTGACTTAGTTCAATTAAAACAGAAGTTCAACTTCATCAATCTAGGGTCCACAAACCCCCAATAGCCTACTGTATGAACAGTGCCGCTACTGTTCTTCGAAATCTCAGAATATCCGGATATTCGTCGGGGGCATATCCGGATATCTCTCTTCCAATATCCGGATAACCATATCCGGATAACCATATCCGGATATTCAGATCCTCATATCCGGATATCAATATCTGGATACCCATATCCGAATATTCACAACAAAATATCCGGATATTTCGCGACATAACCCAGATTCTGCATTTCGCGAAAATCCAAACCAAAGGTCCAACTTTTACCGATTACAGAAGCTTAAACATGCATTTCTAAGTGTGTTAAGCATTACCCAACATTAGGTTAACATCTTAGCTTGTTACATGCATCAAGGTTCTATTTTTAATCACTTAGACTCATGATCAAAGGTGATACACTTACCCAAGCTTGAAAACAGAGGAAGGAGTGCTCTTGGAGCTCACCAATGGTTCCTCACAGTTCTGACTACTAAGGTAAACAAAAATAATGCACAAGGTAGCTCTTTTACTCAACAAGGAAGCTCCTTGTAGCTTCAAAACACCAAATAAAGGCTCCATCCTCACCAAAACCAGAAAACAGCACACTCAACCTCACAAGACAAAAGCCAAACGCAGAAAATAAGTCTCTTTCTCACTCAAAAGGATTGTTCACACACACCCAAGGTGTTTAAGTGAGAAGAAATAGAAGAAAATGGCCATAAACCTCAAGAAATGTAGAAGAAAGCCAAAGGGTAGAGTTTCTGGTCACCCACACTCAGCAAGTCACGTAGAGGGAGTGTATGGCCTAGGGTTTTGGGCCATACTTTAGTATTTATAGCGTTTTAAAACATAAACATACATTATTAGCTTTAATTGCTGTGGTTATCATTTTAATCCAAAACTTAGGATTCTTAACCTACTCAATTTTACAAGAATTAAAATATTTTTATTTAATTTTTCGGAGCACCTTTCTGGTACGCGCTTTTCATAGCCAGTATCAATTTATGGCACCAGTTCTCATTATTTTAACTTGAAACTCGTTTTACAAGTCCTATAGATTATTCTAGGAATTCTCATGCACTTATTATAATTTTCTGGGATACTTTTTCGGTACGCATTTATACCGACTAGCAGGACTGGTATCTGCACTTTTCTTCCGAAAAGCGACTTTCAGCATTCTTAATCACTTATCATACTTATTTAAGCCTCATGATAATTATTAGGGTCAATTATGGAATTATTTTCTAATTCTCATATATAATTAATTAATTTCCTTAATTAACAGTGCATGTTCTTACAGTCAGCGCTCGGGATGTTACATGCCCACCAGCTTCCGACTGGTTCGTCCTCGAACCACACCGTACTGGAAGAGAGGCCCTGCTCTGATACCACTTGTAACGCTCGACCACTTCAAGAATCAATGATTATCCCCACATACTAACACGAGACTTTTTAGTGTGTTTTTTTCTTACTCGCACACTTCTTGGGAAAACTTCCCAGGAGGTCACCCATCTCAGAATTGCTCCAAGTCAAGCACACTTAACTGTGGAGTTCTTCCGTTCCGGGCTACCGAAAAGCAGATGCATATTGTTAGTATAGGTAGTACCAATTAATTCTTACTATCCCAAATTGTGCAGTCTCATACCTGCACAATTTTTGGAATCCCTCTCTTTCGGGTGTCGATTCGATTCATTCATGCATGAAACCCCCCACTGGAAGCCTGTCAGGAGCCGCTCCTTGTCCATGCCTCTTTGCACCGGCGATCACTTCCCGCCCTCGTCAGCGCTCGGGATGTTACAGTCGCCACCATCGTCGCCGCTATCATCGTATCACTAGTGTCGTCATCACCACCACGATGCCACCGCCACCATTACCACCACCTCCACCCATCACTACCACCATACCACCGTAACCACCACCATACCACCGTCACCACACCACAACTACCACCGTGCCATGCCGCCACACCACCACAACCACACCATATTGAAAGGAAAGTAATGATCCGAAATTTTTTTATATTTAATAGGAATTTTTTCTTTTATATTATTTGTTGTGTTTTCAAACACAATTCTCATTCTCGGAATAAAAATAAAACATGTTATCAAACACATTTTTTTCTCATAAACGGTTCCAAGGCGTAGAAATAACAAAGAATTTGTTTCTTTTCAGAAACAATGCTAGGGAATAGAATGGTTGTCCTGCACACCCTTATTGTTTGGGATTCTAACAATTTGTTTACGGTTACATTTTTTAATTAACGTGAAGATAAAAAAAAATAAAAAAAAATCATTGCTTATTACCGGACAAAGTGATTTACTAAGTTGAATATATAAGTCAAAAATTCATAAACACGATGTAGACGCGCAAAGAATGCTTTTCCAAAAGTCTTCTTCCAGAACATCATCAATCAGATATTCTTTCAATAAATTGGTTGAATAAGAAAAACAATTTGTTAACTTAATCACCACGCCTCATCAATCACATATTTGAAGGCTACTTTGGAATTTTTAAAGATTTTCCAGTGTAATACCATGTATAATAATATTATCAATAGCATACCCAGTAATATGTGAAGTTTGAACAGTATTTCGAGGAAGTTTCATGGTTCCTTCGTGCTCAATAATATATGCACAAACAGCTGAGAGTTGATTAAGCTGACATATTGATCATGACACGGTGGGATTGGTACTTGGTCTATGTTTGACTCTATGTCAAAACCTTGGGTGAGATAATATTAAAACAAATATTTTTCATGGATAGCAAACAAAACATTATATTTATTTTAATTTTTATGCTAAGCTTAACACAGCAAAAGTAACCTTATCTGGAGATCTTTATTTCCCTGAAGTTAAGCTTATCAGCATCTAGCTGTTATTTATTTATCTGGATGTATGACATTCAATCTAAACCTATATGTCCAAATGCTGAAACCTGACACTAGTATTATATAAACAATTGCGTGCCATTCTTTCGATGAATAAACAAAAACGATAAAAGTTAACTTCTTTACTGGAGACATGAAGATTACATTAACTGCCCGTTCAGGATTTAATGCCCCAATTCAACTATTTTTTTTATGCAAGCATAACAATAACATCAACAATAGTGGAGCCAGAAAATTTTATGGGAGGAAATGAGAAATTTAAAATTCACGCTAGGTAGAGTAACAATACAATGGATTGATAAGTAGTTAAATTTGAAAAACTCTTCAAATTTTCTTTCAAAACAGGAATAATAAGGACAATTGAGTGCAAATTTATATTACACTACCTTTTTTTAAGTCTAAATGCTATCTAAAACATATATTGATGACCTTGGGGGCAATCGCCCTCCTAACCCTTTCGTGACTCCAACACTAAGAACATGTAGGGAGGAGCAGTTGCCCCTCCCTACACTTTGATATTTATTATTATTATATATATATAAAATAATATTTTTTTAATAATAATATATTGTTAATCTTAATAGTTAGCTCCTCCCTCAAAAACACCTATAATGGTTAACCTCTAATTTTATTAATTTTAATAATACTTGTAACTTTAATCTTTAAATTTCGTCCCTTGTCACAAAAATTTCTAGGTCCGCCACTGTGTTTCGGTTTGATATTATGAGCTACAAGTTGGTCCAATATTAACAGTCTCACACTGTCAGAATTCTCCATAAATGACCGCTTAATATTATCCCATTATATATGTTATGATAATGCATATGTAATATAATGTCTATATTTTTACCAAAAAAAAAAAAATATAATGTCTATATATTTTAGTCACTAGAATTGGTATAATGGTGAGAGAATTGAGTAATTTGCATGGAATTATAGGTTCAAACCTCAGTGCCACCTTTGTATCTAGAAAAAAAAACAAAGTCTATATTTTTATTTGAATATGTGCAAATTGGAAATAAATAATAAAATGGGAAAAAATAGAGGTGCTAGATGAAGTTTCTGTTTTCAATCACTCTTGGTCGTGTTTATTGTTCACTAGTTCGTTGCCTACTTTAATGGAAAGGAAGGGAGGGCTTAATTTAGCAACCTGACTCACGCTGGATATGGATTTTTTATTTTATTTTCTCCCTTATTTTCCTTTCCCTGGATAGAGAGAAACGAAGTCATCTAAAATTCCAATTTGTCCCTTTCATTGTTGTTGGTGAGAACGAGGACGTTTCTACGGTTGACTAACATTACAAGATCATTGCTTTTACAATTAAATCTAAAGGCATCTCGTATATGGCTCAACCTGTCGCATTGATAAAAGAGACCTCATAATAAATACAATAGAACAAATTATAAAAGAGGACACGGATCAGATCATGAGGCACACCCTCTTTTTGAATTAGAAAGAACACATTGTCGTGTTCATTGGACATTTGTGTAGAAATGTTGAAATTTTCTTGAAACTTGTTTGGTACAAAGAAATGACCAACCTCATTCACAAAATAAATAACTAAATAAACTTACAAATCTGTAATTACAAAGGGTAAATTGAGAAAATAAATAAATAAATTCACAGAAAAAGAGAAAAATGTAAGATAGTGCAAAATATGAATAAAAAATAAATCTCACCTTATACTAATGCCTTCATAGTTTAGTGGTGGGTCAGTAAACACATGATATACTTGATTCGATCCCTATTGAGTCTCAACACTAAGACTTGGTCTACCATTTCCTATCTCACAGCTTGTCTTCTACCCTCCTTTATTATAAACAATGCAAAATCAAAAAGAAAAACCTAACTACATTATTATAACATCATTTTAATTGGAGAAAACGAATATTAATTAATTTTAATCAAACAAATTCATCCAAATATGAATTTTATTTTTCTATTCGTTGCTACTTTCTCCCTCTCATCTCGTTAGCCTTTTTTCCTCACCCTTTACATGAGGTCATTTTTTATATTTAATTTATGCATAGAAAAATAAACTAGTAGAAAAGTAGACTTAACAAGACTATATTTGTTGTGTGTACAAGTTCCATCCACAAACGCCGCAGGCTGCGCCATGTTATATAGTAATGCTTCAAAAGTTAGATCTCAAACAATCTGAAGAAACTGGAAGTGAAACCATAGCCACACCCTCAGAACAGCAGCTATATATGCATATATATCTGATATCACCAATATCTTAGCATAAAGGCTACACAAATGGAAGACAAAGTTGCAATAAAAAAATTGCTGCAAGTTGAGGAAAAGCTATATGATAATAATACTGTAAGTTTTCATACATGGGATATTGTATATACTTGTTCAATTACTAGCTATGCTTTTTCAATTATTGCTTAACACTTCACCTTAGTCTCTCCCTGATAATTTCACCCTTTTTTTATACTTTTTTTAGTATCCATTATGCAACTTTTTTAAATGAATCATATAAATATAAGATTTTCCCATAATATGACACTCTTTTGGGGTTATTAAATGATCTTTGCTAACTTACATGGATGAGAGAATTGTGCAGATGGGATCTACACTTCTCAGTTTGAGCCTGAATAATTCAGAACATTCTCTCCACCAAATTCAAGGACAACCCCAAACCCAAGTGAGTGATCTTTCTTGGCTACCCCATAAACCACGAATATGTGTTTTAGTTTTAATATGCATAAGATTTAATTGATGCCCCTTATGTTGGACATGATCAATAAGTAGTTTTTGGGTGTGATGAGTGTGTCTTAGATGGGTATGCTGCGAATCAAGCTTGAGGAAGCGAAGAAAGAGAATGAAAATTTAAGAGCTATGCTAAATCAGGTTAATGAACACTATACTGCTCTTCAGAATCGCTTGCTTTTGACGCTGCAGCAGCATCAACTATCTTCATTATCTCCAAATAATCACCACTTGCAGGTAAGTTTGACTTAAAAATCAACTTGTTTTGTATATGCTATTGTTTGATTAATAGTTCATTTTTTCTTCTATTACATTTACTTTAAAAGATTTATCATAAATAATTAATCTCGTTTAACTTGGTCAACAACTCCACATATGTTTTCAATAATTTCCGGCCTAAAGTGTTCTCACTGCTTCAAAGAGTTAAAGACAAACAGATAAACAATGATCATGAGAAAAAAACAATAGAAAACAGAAAAATATTATTTGTTGTTGTTTCGTAATTACATGACTTGAGTTGTGCTTGATCATCAATCTTTTTGGTAACTGTGGCTAACTAAATTTGGTTAATATGGTTAATTAATTAAACTTTTTAAGCCTGATCTTTACACTTTGTTATATGAAAAAACTAACTAAAGAAATAATTAAACTTTGCATTTCTTAATAAATTTAGCAGGGAAATGGACAACATGTTGAGAAACCAGTGTTACCCACTAGACAGTTCTTAAATATTGTTGAGACTTCACCTTCAGATGGCAGCAAAACAGAAGGATATGCCTCCCTTGAAAACGTTGAGAATAACATGTACAGAAACCTTGCATATGCGTACAATGTTGAAGGTAAAATCAACAGCCAAATAATACCGCAAGAAGCGAAACGCATAGAAGATCAAGCACATGGTTCTTGCATGAAAGCTAGAGTTTCCATACGGGCACGATCTGATTTTTCTTTGGTATGAAGTTCTATCTCTTTTTGTATTGTTTTGTTATTATTATTTTGTATAGAACTGATATTAATTTTATATTAGAAAATGTTCAATTCACACTCTACAATTTTGCAAGATGTGCATTATATATAACCCTTAAACTGAAACATGTAATATGATAAATCTTTTCAAACTTTTTTTTTTTTTTTTTTTGGATTGCAGAGGAAAATAAAAATCTTTTCAAACTTTGAAATACAGAAGTTTTAGGAGTAGTGTCAATGAACTACATGCATTATCATATACGTTTTTAAAGTTGAATGACTATACTATATATCAATATAAAGTTGAAGGGTGTAAATTGATTTTTTTTTTCTTTTAAAGTCAATAGTTACCTATCAATTTTATGCATTTAATTGACTGATAATCATGGCCGGCTGGTGGTTAAGACTATATTGATTTTGTCCCCTATTTTATAGATTCCATATGATTTTATAATTGTATATTAATTATAAATTATTTTAAAAATATGTAGAAGTGAACATAATTAATAAAATATTCACATAAACACATATATGTTCCGACTTTTCTAATTAAACTTCAGAGTAAATTTCTATTTCATCTCACTGTCCACATTATTTCTTATTTTCATACCAATACAACCTCTATTTTCATTTTATAATATACACTTTTTAATATTTCTTTTTTCACAGTAAATGGGGAAATTATTTCCGCTCCGAAGTAATTTTAATTCTTAAATAAGAACAACAATGTATCGACTATCGAGAAAGGTTAAATAGATTAGCTATATTATTATTAATTTGAAAATTATAGTCAAGGTTGATTATAAAAATTAATGTTAAAAGAATATTTTTCAACAAAAAATAAAATACATCATGTTTAATAAGTTAAAAAAGAAGAAGCTCAAACTACCAAAAAAAAAAGATGAAGCTCATTTTACAATTTTGTTCTATTTTATTAATGTATGCATTTGTGCTTACATGATTATGCATTAAGGGCCCGTTTGGATGAGTTTTTTTTCTTCAAAAGCTGTTTTTTTTTTCAAGAAAAAAAGCACTTCTCGTTTTTAGTTCGCTTTTAAAAAAAGCAAAAGTCATAAAAAAAAGTTAAAAACCTATTTTTTCCAGAAGTTAAAAATTTTAACTTCTAAGAAAAGCAAAAGTCAAAAGTCAAATATTTTTTTCAAAAACTAAATATTTTTATAAAAATATAAATAGCTTTAACTTTTATAAAAAGCACTTCTAAAATAAGGAAGAGATAAAAGTTATTTTTCGAGATAAATGTGATTCTATAATGTTCAGATGGGAGATGGGTGTCAATGGAGAAAGTATGGACAAAAGACATCCAAGGGCAACCCTTGTCCCCGTGCCTATTATCGTTGTAGCATGGGAACTGCATGTCCAGTTCGTAAGCAGGTTCGTGTAGATAACTTTTTCTTGGAGCCAACCTTATATATAATTTCTTGGCGTTACTTCACTTTGCTTCCCCTTTTGTTACAACACATGAATGGCCAATTTTTGTTAACTATGAATGTATCTTTGCTGTCAGATCAGGGAATCATACATTCAGTTATTAAGTTCCTTATTATTCTTCAACCTACACTTAATTTTATGTAAATTGTGGACTTAAAATAAACTTGAAATAGTAATAGGGTTAAGTATTTCCAAAAAAAAGAAAGAGAAATAGGGTTAAGGAATTCAAAATGTATCATATTGATTAGGGTTTTAAATTGAGTACAAAATCTTAACCCAAAATCTTAAAAAAAATAATTTAGGGTCCTTCCACGTATATATATTTTTCGGAGAAGCGTCCATTTACAAATTTTTTTACAAATTATACTAAGTTTGACTGGTCATACACTCTTTATTGAAATATGACCGGTCAGACATATATAGTGTAGTTTGTAAGAGTTTATAAACAAAAAATTTGTAAATATAACATTTCCCATATTTTTATCATTTAATTCATTTCTAATCAAAATAAGACTTTGTTACATCTCTCACACTTGAATTCCCAACGGTGTCAATTGATAACATTAGTTACATGTTTAAGATGAATTCAAAGCAAATAATCTGTCCTTGCTTTGATAATTCTAGTCTGTAACCAGCAGACTCACTTCAAACTATTCCAATTTGCCTAAATGCATGAGACTTAAGATCAATATCTACCTCTCCATATTTATAAATTCTCTTTTAGCATGCTATATATGGCTTCAAAGTATCTTGCAAGTTTACTTAATTAGGATATGGTATATTTACATTGTAATTAACAGGTGCAAAGATGTTTTAAGGATGAGACAGTTCTCATCACAACCTATGAAGGAAACCATAATCATCCACTCCCACCAGCAGCAAGACCTATGGCAAGCTCAACATCAGCTGCATTAAACATGTTCCTTTCTGGCTCAACCACAAGTTTACATGGCAGCAGTGTGTCAAATTTAAGCCTCTTCTCTTCATTATCTAATACTGCTTCCACTGCTTTAGCTACTTTCTCCCCATCTGCATCATGTCCCACAGTAACACTGGACTTAACCCAACCCACTAATGACTACTTGCAATTCCAAACGGCCACTTCATCAAACCACAGACAATCATTGTTCCCATTGCCAGAGTACGGTTACACTCAAACATTTGAGGGGTTGAACTTGTGTTCTAAGCTTCCAACTATGGTAACTGCAGAGAAAAACCTTGCCTTGGTGGATGTTGTGAGTGAAGCTATAACCAAAGATCCTTCTCTCAAGGCAGCATTATTTGCAGCCATTTCCTCACTCAATGGAGATTCTCAGAACATCAATAACCACAACCAACCTAGTAAGAGTGGATATGATCCTTGTTCTAAGATGCCTTCAATACCACCACATCAACCCTACACTACTCAATTGATTTAGAGTTAATATATATTATAGTTGTTAAATTAATAAATCCAACAGCAAATATGGCTTGCCTGCCAGAAGAAGAGGTGAACATGTTATTTATATTTAAATATATATTAGTCGTTAAATTGTAAAATAAATTAATGAACAAAAGTTTTGGTTCTTGGATCATGTAATTATATCCGCCTCAAATTTATATAATATAGTGAATGGATATATCTTTGTTTGAATGAATGGAAATTTAAAGGCCATTAATGAGCCGGTGTTCTAGTTTTCGGGGGCCAATTTAGAATACAAATCAACAAATGATGGTAGCTCAGTTGGCGCAAGGGAATGAACAGGTGGGGATGAGAGTATATGTTTGATCTTTTCCATTATCATCTTTGAAAGAGGTTTAGGCCTTAATCCCAAGATTCGTCCCGAATTGGACTAGTCGCAAAGCGATGAACCAATTGAAATATAAAAAAAAAAACCAAATCAAGGGTTTTGTGACAAGAAACAATAAATGACTCGGCAAGCACAAAGGGGGCATGGCATGTTATGGAGAGTCATGTTTTTCTCTTATTCTTCTCGTCACCTCTTCTTGTTTTTTATTTTCTTTAGATGAAGCTAGGTCCAAAACAACAACATCCGGCCACAGTTAACATGCTCTCGAAAGATAGCTAGCTATAACAGTTGGTTACCATCTCATGCGAATTCTGGAATGGAAAACAACAAAATCCAATCATGTAAACAACAGTTAAGTTAGTCCTTCAACAGTTAGCGTGGCGAGTCATCATAGTCAAGGTCAATTCATGCACCATGATTGCCGTGTATTGTCTTTTAGTAATTAGTCTTCTCTCCATCAATATGCTGTGCAAGGACGTTAATAATTGATGGATAGTAGTGATTTTTTCCAAATCAAATTCGTTTATATATATTTACACATTATTATTCGCACACTAAATAGTGTGATGTGAAATTTACCCAATTAAACAACTTTCAATTGGATAACAGTTTTACAAAATTCAGCATTAGATTAAATGTTTCTATTGTGTAGTTTATTGTTGACCTTGCTAAAGAGTATACAAGATACGTGCAAATATATGCAGACACAAGTAATATAGAGCCTTTAACTCCGTTCTCATAAGGATCTTTGGCGTCTTTGACTTGACTAAAATTTGCAATTTCTTAAAACTGAATTTCTAATTAAAAAGAAAAGTATGATTATGTTTGATAAACCGAAAATAAAATAAGCAAACAAAAGACTTAGGGCTTATTTGATTGTGTTCTGGTTTTTTTGTTCTTAAAACTGTTTTGTAAACAAGTTATGAAAACAGTTGTTTTCTATATTTTTTTTTCTTTTTGAAAGTTAAAAACTAAAACAAAAAAACAAAAACAACTCAGACATGTTTTCTAAATTTGATTCTAAAAAAAAAAAACCAGTTATAGTTTTCAAAATATTTTTTACAAAACAGGTCTTACCAAACGAGTTTTTTAGTTTTTTTCTTCTGAAAACTAAAAAACTGTTTTTAAAAACAATAATTAAATAGAGCCTAAGTTTACCGGGAGTTTTCTGATTTAAATTTGAAATCAATTTCTTAATGTGAAAAACTAAAGAAATAAAACAAACTAAGAATATTATTTTTGGATTTTTCAAATTGGTTATATTTTGCAAGAATTACTAAGAATTTAAGTGAATAAAAAAAAACAATCAAAATTGACAAAGTGTTAAGAAATCTAATTAGAAAAACGAGTTCAATTTTGATTCCTTTCCCATAGCCCCTAGTGTCCAATTGGTTAACAAGATATTCTTTCACAATTGTTTTTCAATTGGTAGACAACTGTGGATATTTAATCCCTTAAAAATTCTTTTCCCTTTTATTCTCACACAACTTATCCCTAAGCAGGTGAAACTAAGAACTTGAAGCTCAGGTCCTTTTGGCCACATGGAGGAGTAAAAATCATATCTGAATTACTCCATCAAATAATCCCTTATTTTAGTCCATGAGCTCAACTTATTTTCCATAGAAATTTATTTCCCAATAAATTCCCCCTAAACAATCCTATTTCATACGGCCGAAATGAAATAAAATTTAAACAAGTAAATCAGAGTTAAACTAAAAAAATTAAACATTCATTTCAGAAAAGCAATCAACACTAGTCACTGTGGTTGGCGTCTCAATCACCTAACCCTTGAAAAACTTAGCTCAAATCCATAAGGATTGAGCTTAACTACAGGAATGAAAGAAAATACAAAGAAAATGAGATGCAGAAAGTTAAAACCACAACATGAGTACTATCCACTGAGATAGTCTCGTCACTATGCTCAAAACTAAACAAAATAAAATAAATTCTTACAATACCAGAAAGGCAAAAACAAAATAAAAACAAAAATGAAGAAGAAGAAGAAAAATACAGAAGAAGGTCAGAGAGAGACTACATTTTCGCACAAGCTCCTATTTATATCAGCTCTCTTACACATGCATAGGCTTGGGCTGCTCTATCAGCATCGTCCATGAGTGCTCCCTTTTTACAAATAGTGCGATCCTTCTTTACGCAAGCACCCCCATGGTTTGCAGTCCAAAAATGTTAGCGCACCACTTTTTGTAACAAACTAACCTCAACATAGCAGATAGGATTTTTCGCTTTGCTAATTTGTGAACGGTTTAGGTTAAGTTGTGGGTTAGGAAAAATGATTGGGTGAAAACAGTAGGAAAGATGACTTAGTGGCAAAGGGGTTTAATGAGATCAAGGTCAAGTGCAATGATAGTTAGATGCAATGTGTGGATTTGGTTGTGATTTGGTGTGGATGTCATGGTGAACACATAAGGATGGTCTTGGTAAGATTACTTTCTTCCCTTATTTTTGTCTTTCTTTTAGCATCTGAATTGGGTCTTGCATCAATGGGCCTTGATTCTTTCTCATCATTCCTTGCTTTAACTATTCTTTCCTTTTACCTTCTCCATTGGGCTTAAGTTTGGATTACTGCATAAAAAGATATAACCAATGAAAGCCCATAACATTTTGAGGGTAAAGTGTGATAAGAAATAGATATAATAAGATTAAACATGTCACCGTATCACTAATCCTATTATTCTAAAGTCTCTTTTGAGAAACTTATCACTTATACTTACGAAATTTTAACTCAATCCAAAATTATTTTGTACTTTTATATTCTTCAAAAAATAATGTAATTCGTGTTTATTAAATATATAAAATTATAAGCTATTCGATTACATTATTATTAATGTCTATTTTTTTTTTAAAAAAAGTAGCATAAAGAATCATCAAGATTAATAGTTACAATCCAGTGGCACAAGAATATTAAATTTTACACTGGCATCTATACGTATAAATATTGTGTACAATGAATGTAAATATATTTTTGTTTTAATATGTGATGATTATAATTAATCAGGGGTTAACATTTAAAATTATAATTATCGATGCTAATATTAAATGGGCAATACTTTTCTTTTATTATAGGAGAAAATTTTTGTTTCTTGCACAAATAATAATATAGGTGGGGGTCCATTAAAAAGAGAAGAAATAAAAAAATTAAAATGGAATTTACCTTTAAATTGTTTGTGCGTGGGACAATATTTTCTCTGGTAACGGGGAAAAGTATTGTCCATATTTATTTATTTTTGATAAATACAGTTAATATTGTCCATATTAAATATAATCAAATATTAAATTACGCATTGGTCAATGCTTAGAATTAGATATCCCCCACTTGCACCAGTCAGCACACCTCAACAATTTTAATTTTATTTTAATTCGAAAAAAATTAAAAAATCCCTTATGATTATATTTTCAGAGGTTAAAATCTCTTATAAATTGTATTATATACTACTGTACTAGGGGTAGGGGTAGTATATTCTTTCTTCTTCTTTTTTGTATAAAAGGGATAGTATATTCTAGCGTACAGTATATTATCCCTAGTACATAATGCAGTTTATAAAAAAAAAAAAAAAAATTATAAATATAACTCTCCCCTATTTTGAATTACTTAACTACCTATATTCTTTTTAATCACTTGCCCATCTATAATTTTTTTTTTAGAGAAAAATGTTTATCTGTCACACTCACGTAAAAATGATTAGGTTCCACTATCAAAAGTAAAGAGAAAAAAAAATTAATAAGACTCACTCACTTGTATATGAGTGTGGTAGATAAATTTTTTCTATAGTAAAAAAAACATTAAATTCTTTTTTCCATCCAAACTCATCTTTAAAACACTTAGAAACTAAATTAATCTGTGTATTTTATCCTATTTAAAAGAAGAAAATAGATTAGGGAAAAATAAAAAATAAAAATAAAAAACTTAGAAAAGACTAAAAAAACTAAAATTGAAGAGAAAAATTAAAATATATCTAAATCAAAAAGACGAGAATAGACTTAAAAAAATACCAAATATGTTAAAAACTTATAACAATAACACAAAAAGACTAAAAGTAAAAAACAAAATAGTTTAAATACAAAAAATGAAGAAGGTTATACTTACAACTTTTTTTTTACAACCTCTTACAACTATATCTTAACACCGTTGATTTCCGCAAATCAACAGTTATGATTTTTGCAAATTAAACTCATTAATTAATTATTAATTCACAATAAATGATAACCGTTGATTGACGAAAATCAACGGTGTTAAGAGATGATTGTAAGAGGTTGTAAAAAAAAAGTTGTAAGTATAACCTTTCTCACAAAAAATATACTGAAGACAAAAAACAATAGAAGAAAAAAAGGTAGACCAAATATATGTAAATAAAAAAGAAGAAAACAGACCGAGGATAAAAAAAATAGAAAAAAAATATGTTAGAAATTTCCAAAATTGATTTTTTTTTAGTCTTCTTTTTTCTGCAATTTCTTTTAACAGTAATAAAGAAGACTAAAAGTTAAAAAAATACAACAAAAAAAATCATATCTAAATTAAAAAATAAAAAAAAATAGATTGAGAACAAAAACTTAAATAAATAGAAGAAACAATAGAGTCAATAATGAGAAAAGTTTTTTTTTTAACTTTTCCTTTTAATTTCAAAGGAATAAGAATAGCACAACATAAATTTGTGTTATTTGAATAATTTTTTTTTTTTTTTTTGATAACATAAATTTTTAGTGTATTAGATATATCCAATTTGATATATATTTTTTCAAAAAAAAAAATCAATTTGGTAGCGAAAATTTTCCCAAATATAAAAAAAAAGATGTACCAAATTAAATATATTTAATATATCAAAGATTTGTCCGTGTTATTATTATAATTTTTTTATACAGAGTCCGTATTTTATTCTATTTCTATATGATGTTGTTAAGGAACAAGTCGTTGATTTGTTTTGATAATAACTAGGCAAAGTCCACGTGGCACAATATATATTAGCTATTTGAGCACTCTGCATTTCCAGAAAGGAAGAGAAGAAAAACTTACTTTGTATATTTTCATTCAGTGTGTAATTGGTACAAATGATGCAGTATATAAAAGCACCTAAGAGAATCTGTTGTAACAAACTCATGGTGACGTGGCTACAAAGGGGAAAGAAAGGCTAACAGGTGCCAAACAGAAAGCAATGCTAACAAAATGCTAACCGAATACAAATTGCTAACAAAATACAATCAGAAAAAGAAAAATATGTAATACTGTAATACTCCCCCTCAAGATGGGGAGTAGATGTTGATAATCCCCATCTTGCAGAGAAGATTGGAAAACTGTGATGGATACAAAGCTTTTGTTAGGATATCTGCTAGTTGATGAGAGGATTGAACATGAAAAGTCTTGAGTGTGCCACGAACAATGCAATCGCGGACAAGGTGACAATCAATCTCAATGTGCTTTGTACGCTCATGGAAAACTGGGTTTGCAGCAATATGTATGGCAGATTGATTGTCACAAAACATGTGTGCAGCAGAAGGGTGCGAAAAACCAAGATCTTTGAGAAGATTAAGTAGCCATAGAATTTCACAAGAAGCATGAGCCATGGAACGATACTCAGCTTCGGCAGAGCTACGCGAAACAGTATGTTGCTTCTTCGATTTCCAGGATGTTAGAGAATTGCCAAGAAAAACGCAGAAGCCAGAAACAGAACGTCTGCTATCCAAGCAGGAAGCCCAGTCAGAATCGCAAAAAACCTTTAGTTGAACAATTGAAGAACAGGGAAAAAACAACCCCTGACCAAGTGTGGCTTTGACATAAGCCAGAATCCGATGAGCAGCTGGGAGATGGGGGACCCGAGGAGTAGCCATAAACTGGCTCAAGTGGTTGACAACAAAGCATAAGTCAGGTCTAGTGATGGTTAAGTAGAGTAATCTGCCAATGAGTCTACTAAAAATAGTGGGATCAGGTAGAAGATCCCCATCATGATTTGACAGCTTCGAATTAACTTCCAATGGGGTGGATTTTGGTTTGCAACCAGAGAGGCCTGAATCCTTTAAAATTCGGAGTGCATAATGGTGTTGGCATAGGGAGATGCCCTTGGAGGAACGAGCAACCTCCAAACCCAAAAGATATTTGGCTGGACCGAGATTTTTAAGCCTAAACTTGTTGTCCAATAGAGATGTAAAGTGCTGCATTTCATGAAAATTGTTAGAAACAACAAGTATGTCATCGACATAAACTAGCATGGCAGTGAAAGAAGAGTCTGAATGCTTCACAAATAAGGAATAATCAGATTGGGACTGTGTGAACCCAAGAGAGAGCAAAGTAGAAGAAAATTTGGCAAACCATTGCCTAGATGCTTGTTTGAGACCATACAGTGACTTGTGTAAATGGCAAACAGCATTGGGAAGAGACTCCCCCTTACCATGATAACCAGGGGGTAAAGTCATATATACCTCTTCAAGGAGCTCTCCATGTAAAAAAGCGTTATTGACATCTAACTGAATTAGATGCCAATTTTTGAGTGCAGCAAGAGCAAGGATCACCCGAACTGAAGTAAGCTTGGCTACAGGTGAAAAAGTGTCAGAAAAATCAACTCCCTCTTGTTGTGTAAACCCCTTGGCAACCAAACGGGCTTTGAACCTTTCAACAGAGCCATCAGAATTGTACTTGACCTTATATACCCATTTACAACCAATTGGGGATTTTCCAGGAGGAAGAGAGACAATTGTCCAGGTCTTGTTATTTTGTAAAGCCAATAATTCATCTTGCATGGCAGATTGCCATTCAGGGAGCTGGGAGGCTTCACCATAGGATGTAGGTTCAAAATGATTATGCAGGGAATTAACAAAGGCAGTATGTGTAGGGGAAAGCTTTGAATAAGAAAAAGAAGCAGAAAGAGGATGGGATGTGGAAGAGGAACAGATGTAAGTATCTAAGTGGCTAGGAAGCTTTCTAGTTCTAGATGGTCTAGAAGAAACAGTAATGGGGCTGGGAGGAATGGTTGGAGTTGATATAGGCAGTGGGGTAATTGGAGAGGATGAATTTTTGAAAGGAAAAATGTTTTCAATGAAATTGACATCTCTTGAGATAAAAGTGCGGTTGGAGGCAATGTCAAGGAGTTTGTATCCTTTATAGCCAGGTGGATATCCTAAAAATACAGCAGGTACAGCCCTAGGGGAAAATTTGTGTCTGTGTTTGGGTAGGGTGGAACCATAGCATAGGCAACCAAAAATGCGAAGGTGGTCATAGGTGGGAGGTTTGTGAGATAGGATTTCAAAGGGAGATTTATGAGAAAGCAAAGGGGATGGGGTTCTGTTAATAAGGTATACAGCTGTTAACACACAGTCTTGGCAATATTCCAGGGGAATATTGGACTGAAAATGCAAGGCGCGAGCAACATTTAAAATGTGCTGATGTTTGCGCTCTACCACCGAGTTCTGCTGCGGTCTATCAACATAAGAGTGAAATAGTTGTATACCCTTGGAAGAGTAAAAATCAGACAAAAGAAACTCAGGAGCATTATCACATCTTATTGACTTGATGGCAGTATTATACTGATTTAAAATGAGAGCATAAAAATCAATGAAAGCAGAACGAAAATCAGATTTGCATCGTAAAAAATATGTCCAAGTGAAGCGAGATGCATCATCAACAATTGTGAGAAAATATTTTGATCCTTCAACAGAAAAAGGGTGAAATGGACCCCAAATATCACAGTGAATAAGAGTAAATGAAGAAGAGGACAATTTGGGATTTAAAATAAATGGTAAGCGTTTTTGTTTGGCCAAAGGGCAAACGTTACATGTATGAGATGCATCTAAAAGTGATGTAGTGTGTAAAACATCTTTCATTGAATTTAAAACAGAATAGGAGAGGTGACCTAAACGAGCATGCCAAAGCTCAGAATTGCATGAATTTACAGAGAGACAGAGGGGTGGGGGAATACAGGAATCAGGAAAAAAATTGGATGTATCAAGGACATAAAGACCTTCATGACGCTTAGCAATCCCAATCGTCTTGGCCGTTATAGGGTCCTGTATCAAACAATGGGAGGAAGAAAAATTAGCGATGAGAGACGAATCACGGGTCAGGGAGCTAATTGACAAAAGGTTAAAACGAAAAGAGGGGACAAATAAAACATTTTGGAGAGTAAAGGAAGGAGACAAAATAATGGAAGCAGAGCCAGTTACAGGGACAGACGTACCATTAGGAAAAGAGACAATAAAAGCAGTGGAAGGAGGTAAGATGGAAGAATTAGAAAACAAGCGAGGAGAAAATGATACATGGTGGGTTGCACTAGTATCTAAAATCCAACAAGAATCAGAAAAAGAAGAAGGACGCTTACCATTGAAGCTTGCGACAGATGGGGAGGAATCAGTGACCGAAGCTAAGGAGGAAGTGACCGGAGCAGCAGAACGTTGGTGGATGAGCGATAGAAGATGCGCATACTGAGACTGTGTGATGGCAGCTGAGGGTGGTGGAGCGTTGTTAGGGTTCACAGTATTGGGGAAGTTAGGGATCGAAGAATGAGGGTGAGGGAATGGAAACACAGAGGAATTGGCTTGGGCTGAGGCATTGGGTGAATGGGCTGAGTGGGTGGGCAAATTGGGCCTAGGTGGCCTGGGCCTGTATCCAGGAGGGAACCCATGGAGCTTAAAGCACTTATCTCTAACGTGACCCTGGTTGTGGCAGTAGGTACAAAATGGGCGAGAGCGGCGAGGAGCGGTGACGGCAGCCGTGGCTGGCGGTGGGTTCGAATCAGTTGAAGAAGGACGGTTAGGGGATGTGGATATTGAGTTGAGGAAGGGTGTATCAGGAGAGGTGGGAGCATGAATGTTGATTTGGCGTTGCCTCTCTTCCTGAAGAACAAGTGAGAAAACCTTGGCAATTGATGGAAGAGGATCCATTAAGAGGATCTGAGCTCGCACAGAGGAGAAGGACTCATTAAGGCCCATGAGGAACTGAAGGGCATCATGTTGCTCTTGTGAAAGCGAAACTTGTCTCAGACCTCCACAAGTGCACGAAGGAGTGGGAATGTAAGCCTGGAGCTCATCACAGAGGGTTTTTAACTTTGTGTAATAAGAGTTGACATCAAGAGATCCTTGATGAAGAGAAGAAATATCTTGTTTCAGTTGGAAGATGCGTGGTCCGTCGGCTGCTGAAAGCGAGTGCGTAGATCATCCCAGGCGTCAGAGGCATTTGAGAAATAAACCAAGCTATCTGCAATAGCTTTGGAGACAGAATTAAGGATCCAAGAGATGACCATTGAGTTGCACCGATTCCATGCTGGAAATAGAAGATCGGAATTGGAAGGACGGGGAAGAGATCCGTCTATGAAAGCTGATTTGTTTTTGGCAGTAAGAGCCAAAAGCATAGCTCGGTTCCAGGAGCTGTAATTGGTACCATCAAGGGTATGGGTCACAAGGACAAGACCAGGGTGATCACTGCTCTGGAGGGAGTAGGGGCTTGCTGTATCCTCCATTGAAGAAGCACCGGAGGACATGTCGGAAGTCGACGGAGGACGGTTGTTGCCTCGAGCCATCAAAAAGCTCTTGATACCATATTAGCTATTTGAGCACTCTGCATTTCCAGAAAGGAAGAGAAGAAAAACTTACTTTGTATATTTTCATTCAGTGTGTAATTGGTACAAATGATTCAGTATATAAAAGCACCTAAGAGAATCTGTTGTAACAAACTCATGGTGACGTGGCTACAAAGGGGAAAGAAAGGCTAACAGGTGCCAAACAGAAAGCAATGCTAACAAAATGTTAACCGAATACAAATTGCTAACAGAATACAATCAGAAAAAGAAAAATATGTAATACTGTAATAATATATATGCCACTACTTGGAGAGCATTCCATTGGATGCACTAGAATCACATTGTAGCTTATCAGTAAAATATAAAATATAATATAAAATATAAAATTTATTTTTATTTTTTTGGCGCAATGTATTTGCGCTCGGGGTATGATAGATTTTTCCCACCACGTGGATTAGCATTTTTAGTAATGTGGCAAGAAAAAATGATTTGTCATGTGGCAAAAACTACCATGAAGTGTATAAAATATAAATAGCTTTTTTTTGTACATATATAAATATCTTTTATGTACTCTTCTTTGATCAATTGTTTCAACAAAGGAATTAATGTTTGTCTAGATATTTTTAATTTTTATACATATAAAAATATGTTCGCTTTTTCTGTAATTAATGTAGATAAATTATTTGCAGTTAATGCAAATAAGTTATCTGCAGTAAGCCCAATACGACGTTATTTTGGGACTGAAATCATGGTATTTTTGTAATTTTAATTTATTTCAGGTTATTATATTCTTTATAATTATAATTTTCTAATTTTTCAATTCCAAAACGACGTCGTTTTGGAAGTAAATGCAGATAATTTATCTGCATATCTGCATTAATTGCAGAAATATTTTTCTGTATAAAAATATGTGAAATTCATATTTTTTTCCTCTCTTCTTACATGAGCCTTGCACATTTTAATCCTTATAACATGATAAACATTAATTCTTTCAACAACAAAAATGTCATTCTTTGGTCAAAATGAAAAGTGAAAACAATCAGATCTGTTTGATAGTGGTTTGATTTTTTTGTTCTTAAAACTATTTTATAAAATAATTATAGAAACAAAGAGGGAGGATATTTTGACTACCAAAAGTTTCCACTACCACCTTACTACCTATCTAATCACCATTGGATTAACATTTTCTCTCTCTTCAAAAACTTTTTAACATTCTCTCTCTTTGATCAAATGGTGATTTGATAGGTAGTAAGGTGGTAGTGGACACTTTTGGTAGTCAAAATATCCCCCCTCAGAAACAAATAGTGGTTTTCTGTATTTTTTTATTTAGTAAATTAAGAGTCAAAATACGAAACAAAAATAACTCAGACATGTTTTTTAAATTTGATTCTGAAAACAAAAAATCAATTATAATTTTTAAAACTTTTTTTATATAATAGATCTTATCAAACGAATTTTTTATTTTTTTATTTTTTTTTTAAAATCAAAAAACTGTTTCTAAATACAGTATTCAAACAAGTCCGATCTTTTTTGGAAGTTATGCTTCCGAATGTCCCTTTTTATGCCTCTCTCCCAATTTAATCAATGTTGTGAAGAAATGTCACAAATCTTATTCATAAATATACAATCACCATTTAGAAGAGATACTGAGGGGCTGCTATTATTAGTTGCTGCTACATGTCATGTAAACCTACATTTTTATTTTCTTGTTAAAGAATTTGGCATAGAAATAACACCAAACTATGACTACGCAGCTTCTGCAAATCCTATACGGAGATTGCCATAGTCAAACACTGTGTGATATGCCCCCAAGAAAATGTCTCCAAGTACCCTGCACATATACTACAACTTTCATATACTACACAAGAGAGGTAATAAACAAAATGCATGCAGCTGCCTCATTTCTGCAGTGATTTAGGAGCATAATAATTTACACTTAATCAAAGAAAGACATTAACAATATAATATGAATGAATTACCAGAGGGGACCCTGTGGGGGAGCAACATCTAGAGCAACAAAACCACCAAAGCAGACAGTAGAACAGCCTGCTTCAACTCTAAGGATATACTGAGAAGGAAAAAGGGAATATTAAATGTCTGAAAGATTAAGAAACAGAAACCAAATATGGATTGCAGCAAACAACTGAAGCTTTACTATGCTTAGTTGTAAATACATTTTTTTATGGAAAGGGATAGAAGCATATATGAGAAAAAGTTGGAGACAGCCAAAGAAAATTGAGGTAGGTATATGATATATAAATACATTATGAATGATCAATTTTCTAGAGCCAAGGCACTGATGTAAAAACAACAGAGAATTCATGTTGATCTAACAAGGAGAACGCCCAAAAAAATATGATAAAAAAACTTAGACCTGTTCTGGAGATAGAGGAAAGGATTTGTTTCCAATCTTGAATGTAATATGTGGCATAGCTGCAATGCTATTGCAGTTTATAAATGATTGTCCCACGGGATTTGGAAGCTTCTCACACAGCTTTTACAGAAGGAAATTGAGAAAAAAAAATAAAAAATATTGTGAGTGCTAAATTGGAAACATAAAGTGATTAAATATTCAACACTAGTATTATAAATAAGAAATTCTGATATGTAACTATTGCAACAATTACCTTATCTATATGATTTAATACTTTTTCCTTTACATTGCTTTGCTTAAGCTGAACTTGAATCCAAAGGACAATCATATCACAGAAAGCACAAAAGGGGCTCTCCTTGGTGTGTGACCCATCCCAACTTTCATTATACACCACTGTTTCAATAATGTCACTGCAGGTTAAAGTTATACTTTTGTTAAGAAAACCGAAACCAAGGAATGTGTCTCAAAAGAATCAAAATTTGGAAATGAAAAATTGTACTCCATCATATGAGGTCCATTATGTGAACAGAGTCCAATGTCAACGCATATAATTTCAGGATTTAACTGCAAATATGAGATATAAGAAGATATGTATAGGATGGTTAAAATTAGAATAAAGCTTGGACAATCATTGTGAGTACAAGCGTAAAAAGACAAAGAGAACAAACCCCAGAAATCAAGGATTCCCATATCAAATCGCCATAGTTATGAACTATGTTTTTGCACTCAAAACTCACATATCCTTCTGCTCCAATGGCATGGTTAATTTGAGTCACAACACTCTGCAAACAAGAACTAGTAAGAAAAGGACACCAAAGGAAAAGGGAACAAAGCAATGTATCAAAAGATAGAAGTATAATGTTTGAGAGCATACAGTTGGACCAGCAATTAAAGATGTCCCTGAGTCCACAATTGCAGCACAGCCACCCTCACATAACCCTGTGAAATTTTTCACACAATTTTCCGTTGTGAGTTAGGTCTAAGGCAATGAAGAAAAGTACCAAGAATTGCAATAGTGCATGTTGGCAGTTAAAACAGTAATGCTGTTAAAAATGAACCAAGAGGACAAGTTAAATTGAAAATCAACAATTGATGCATGAGTCCTTTTAGTTCTGTACAATGCCTGTGGAAATTTGAATGGCTTTTCTTGAAAAAGTATCAATCTTTCTAACCTCTTAATATGATACAATCTTTAGCTACTTTAATCTCTTCATACATAGTTTAACACACAACTACAAGAAACAATGAAATTCAATGCAGCTAAAGGTTCAATCTGACTAGAAATTTAAGAGGACCTGTTGAATTATTTGCAAGTAGAATATCTCCCACCTCAATCTGGAGGTGCAAACACCAAAAGTTAATAATGACAAGGTTGATGATAAGAACTACTGATGAAGTTCTTAGTATAATATACCTGCCAATAACCCTTCTGAGAAAGTGGAAAATAAGTATGGTCACCTATAAAACGCCTTGAGTCAATACCACCAAAGACAATCTCACCCCCTATCTTTGCCATTGGGTCTTGATTTAGCCAAAGAGAGAAAATTTTCTTAGATAAGTGCCCTTGCTCTATCATATTATACCTGTAGTCACAGAACTAAATCATTGTATTTGAGGCATCAAAAACTTTAGAAAAAAGGAAGAATTAAGTTTTTCTTTTATCCTATTACTACCAAAATACAATCTCACTACTAATCATGAACTCTTGTTCACTAATTTGAAAGGGAAAAATAAAGAATTATAAGACAGATAAATGAACAAATGAAGTTATCATGAGCACAGGTGTACCACACTGGCGTAACTTTTCCAACTGAAATATCCTGGAATCCAAGTCCAAGTATCCCATCAAACGGAAGAACTAAAAGTGCCAAAGATCCTTCCCTTATAATCTCAGCAAATTCCTGAAGGATGGAAACTAACCATCCATCAGTGCAACCAAATAGGCATATAAACTCAATTAATCACAATACTGATTGAAAAGTTAACAAGTCAAAATACTGACTTGATCTTTGATGATGATATCCCCAACTTGTACATTATCTCGGCTGAAGAATCCATATATGGATCCTTCCCCATAAGGGATTTTGCAAGGTATTCCTGGATATATTCCCAAAAGCAACTTTAAGTATGTACACTATAACAAACATAGCTCTGTTTGTGCATATAAAACCAAATAGAAGCACCTAAAAAAGAAACATTTATATTTCAGATTAAATGTCATGGTAATCCATAGTTACCAATTTCTGTATAGGTGCTAGAGATCCTCGACCTATACTTGGAATGCAAATAGCAAGCGATCTGCATGTGTCATATTAGCAAGCTAATTCATAAGACAAAAATCAAAGGAGTATTCAATTGCATCAGATCATGTGATAACTTACAGAGAAGATGCATTTGGAAGATGGGACCCAAAGATTCGAGCTGCCAGTATCAAACACAACATTGAAGTATTGTGGCGGTGAACCAATACTAATTTCCCCAAAATATTGTGCATCAAGATAATTCTTAAGATATACTACATTTTCAGTTAAATAATGTTTATCAACACTCCCTAAATCTTTGGGATTACCGGCCTCTTTGATTCTTGCAGCATTAAGACTGTGGAGATCTAACTTCCTCCTTTTTAGACTTACCTTCATCAACCCATCATTAAAAGTTGTAGAAGCCAAGGATCCTGACCAATCCCAAAGACACATAACAACCAGCAGATACTTGATACCCATACTTACAACTCATCTGGTTCAACATGTTTAAAAAAGTTCAGCATAAGCAATATAAAGAGTGACTGATTCATTACAAAATAATCCCAAAATAGACTAATATCATTTGAATTAGTATCAGAATCAAAACATAAAGAGGTTCAAGGTACTGAGACAAATATTAGAAGTATATAATCAAAGCTAAAAGCAAGTATTAGAGACAAACTTGAAAATTTCATACCTAATGATGACAATTACTTTTAAGGCCAGAAGCTGAGCTAAGCTAACATCTTTCATATATAAATTTAACCATGGTACCTAATAGCAACTGGGTATGAAGTTTGAACAATTCACAAATACCCGTCCCTCAAAATCAAATTTTACCCATTTTTTTATGTTTCAAGTACTTTCGATGATGAAAAGGAACAGTTTAACCTTACATGGAAACCGCTGCGTAGTTTCGCTTAGGATAATGTTATTTTCAACACGTTAAAAGAAGCGGAAGTAGCTTCAGAATTTTGTCGCATACAATAAATAGAGAGAAAGACCTTCGTTCGAAGTAGACATGCTTTAGTTAGAATGCTCTAACACGTGGGTACAAAACGACCAACCATATTAGTGTATTTTTTAGAATCCACAAGGCCAATTGATTGATTTAGTACTTGTTAATGAAACAGTGTTGGTTAGGTTTTGTAACTGTAAACTTTCTGCCCAATCTAAAACCAAAATATTTATTTAATATACTAATTGTAGACGCGTGATGCACGCGTTTTTATAATATACATTATTTATTTCTCTGATTATGTTCTATATGTCAACTTAGGAAGATTATAAAACGATCACAAAATGAATTAACTTGCCTTAGATTAATTATGTAACTAATGTTACCTGTTTTTGCCTATCTTTGTGGCAAAACTTAACAGTTTCTGAAAATTTTCTCTTCATGATAGAGATTATGCAGTGCCAACCGGAATTAGTTCGGTTAAGCCGGTAAACTGATATTTGAATGTGATAAGAGCAAATAACTATTACATGTTGGCATAACCCTTGTCTACATCAATCTGAACTTAAACCTTACTAACTGCACTATTCCATGTGGCTAACGTTATACGAATAACTCTTGACAGATAAAGTAGACAATTATTACTATAGTATTAGATTGGGTTAATCTTTTCTCCTTGTACGATAAAAGAACCCCATCCAGCTAATCTGTCAAAATTCCTCCCACTTATTTTTTTTTTTATTATAATTAGGTGGGCCCCATGTGTTTTTTGTATCTACTTATCATAGGAGAAAAGATTAACCCTATTCGATTTATTAAGGGTGTTCAAAATGTTCAAAAAAACCAAACTAATCCATAACAAAACTACTCCATATTTTAAAAATCGGTTATTTTTAAAAATTGGTTTCAAATGAAACTATATTTTATTTTATAAACAGGTTATTTACCGAATCATAAAAATAATTGGTTATCATGGTTATCCATAACCAAACTGCTTTACAATTAAAGAACAAATAAGTATTATCTTTTATCATGCCTATTATATTAGTCAATTAACTCAAACTTTCAAACAATAAACTAGCAAAAAAAGTTAAGCAGCTCCAGTAGAAAATATTTATTTAAAAAAAAATTACACATAAATCGAAGGGTCGCATCCTAAGAAAGAACTTCTTATGTAACGTAACAACTTTTTTTCCCAAAAAAAAAAAATAACCACATACAGACCTCCGGGTAAACTCACAACTTGACAAAGCAAATACTTTGAAATGGCAAAGATGAAGTTAAAAAATCATAAACAAAAAGGGCAACAAAATTAATCAATTGACTTAACATCTCTGAGATGTTTAAGATGATGAATCAGCATCGTTAAAAGGACAACTCACAACGGATTTACTTATTTGTTCTTTAATTATCGAGCAGTTTGGTTATGGATAACCAATTATTTTTATGGTTTGGTAAATAACTAGTTTATAAAATAAAATACAGTTTCATATGAAACCGATTTTTAAAAATAATCGATTTTTAAAATGTGGAGCGGTCTGGTTATGGATTGGTTTAGTTCTTTTGAACATTTTGAACACCCTTACCCATACCTTCCTCCATCAGTTCAAATGAAACTCTAAGTAACATAAATCTTGAGAGAACGAAGAGCAATATTTTTATAATTTTAAATTAGTTCAACAGTTCTTCTATCAATCAATCACAAAACAACGTGAAATAATTTCTATAAGAATCATTTCGTACTGAGAGTTCCAAAACAATGAAGATTCTTGCAAGAAATAGTTGGTCAACTACCTATAACCGGGAGAAACAAACGACTACTTATAAAAATAGCACAATTAATCAAAAACCGATTTTGAATTTGTTAAAAAAACAAGTTTTGAAATTGATAACCGGTTTATGGTTCATAACCGGTTTTTGATTTAAAATCGGATTTGAATTAAAACCAGTTTAAAACCGGTTTTAAATTAAACCGGTTATAAACCATAAACCGGTTTAGAAAATTAAAAACCGGTTCAGTATGAAAACCAAACCATTTAAAACCGGTTCGGTTCGGTTTTTGTTAAAATCGATTATGAACCTCTCCACGCACACCCCCTAAGATTCATCTCTTATTTTTGCGTTATTACATTTATGACCGTGTAGCTGTTAAATTCCTATAGAACTCAAATTTTATGAATAAAAAGTTGAGTGTAAAGAGATTTGTCTTTTTACTTTCGAGCAGACACAATTATTCCCTGGTGAACAAGCATGACTCTTCATTGCCGAACAGGCACTATTCATCATGATCAGTTATGTTTTATAAATATGGAAGTAAATCCCAAAAGCATGCCTTGAGTTATTTTCTTCCATATTTATAAACCATGACTGGATGAATGGTATATGTTCGGCTACGAAGAGTTATGCTTGTTCACCAGTAAATAGTTATGTTTGTTCGATTGTGAACAGACACATCTCTTCACACTCAACTTCTTATTCATAACATTTGAATTCTATAAGAATTCTAACAGCAACATCACTTCAAAATCTTTCTACAAAAATTCAGATTTTGTAAAAATTCATATACATTCTAATGACTCTACAAACTTATTTATTTTTGCTTCTTGTTGTTAATAACATTAATCTTAACTGATTTGTTGTATGTATTTACACAAAATTAACAATTCTTTTAAAAGAATGACAATATTACTTCCTACATGCTACTAGTTGCCCAAGCTTGCAAATCACAAGCCTCTACAATAGCACATTTGTCATTTCTATAGCATCAATTCATCAAGTATCACCACCGAGCACATGGATCAACTAGTAAGGGGTTCTTCCAGGTAATTTGGTAGGAAGAGTTTTGATGCCCATGTGATCATACCCGACTGTAGGATTAGTCGAATAATCGATGAACCAATGGATAATACAAAAAAATTAAAAAATCATGAAGTAATATCATTCTGATTCAATAGTACCTTTGCAACAACCTGTATATAGTTACAAAGACAGACGTAACTATGATACCAAGGAATTTAAGGGGCGTTTGGTAGAGGAAAAATTTTTCTATTCTTGGAAATTACGATTTCCAGGAATATATATGCTGGAAAAGTAAATTTTTTGAGAATGTGACCAAAAAGTTATTTGGTAGACCAAAATATTACCAGGAATGTTGGCTCAAGTTTCCTGATTCTATGTTTGGTTGATTGTCAAATATTACTGGAAATGTAGGGTAATTTTAAAATTGCATTGCTGGCGCTAGTGGCGCCATCACCGGGCTATTGGTACGGGAAGAAAATATTGCTTGAAGACTTGGCGCTAGTGGCACCATCACCGCACTAGTGACGCAATTTGCCTTAAAAAGTGTTTGCAAATCAGAATCATGAGAAAATCATATTCTGGGAAAAAGTTTCACAATCCTTGTACCAAACATGGATAAATAGGATTCCTAATATCACTTTCCCGGAAATATGAAAAAAATCATTTTACCAAACGCCCCCACTAAATTCTATGCATAGAAATTCACATGTCTTCATATCTGTGGTACCAAAGAATTTATCCCAAATATTGTGCTCAGAATTCACTAGTCTTCAAATTTAAATAACACAGTCATAGGACTTTGTTTTGGTAAGTTGGTTTGGCAAGAAAAAAAAACTAGGGTGTGGAGATTTTCTATTCTTGGAAAGTAAACAATGAATAGCTCTGTTTACCTCCATATCCAACCATCCATTCAAACAAAGCAACTACATTGTTTAGAAGTTATGAACAAAATTATTATCGCTCAAATAAACTTCAGAAAATGAGAAAAACTTCATTACATTCTATAGTAAATTTTTTTATACATGTTTAGCAAGCTTTTCTTACAAACAAATTCGGTATGGTGCTTTTCCATTTTGAACTTCTTCAAAATTTCATTAGAATACTTGTTTTGATTCTAATAAATTTTATTCTTGGATTGATGTATTTCCAAGCCTAGGAAGTAGTTATTTCTCTTAAGCTAGACATTTCAAATTGATTTTTCATCTTCTCTATAAAATTATGAACTTCTAGTTGATTATTGCTTATGTTAGTTGTAAATTTTGCATTGTTTAACACTTGTATTTTAAGTTCTGTTGGGCTGTTAATGACTCAATTTGTAGGTGAAATGGCCCAAAAAAACATTGGACAATTGATCAACAATGAATGCATATGATTCTGATAACCTTTGGTTGAACACATTGTTACTAATTAACTATTTGATATTTTCTTTAGCGTCAGGTTCATATTGTTTATTTGGAATTCCCCTTGTTACCCTATGAGATTGTCTAAGATTCATGTTATCAAGAGTAATACTATCAGTAGAGGGACCTATTCCATGAAACTT
Source organism: Gastrolobium bilobum (assembly GCF_033153095.1). Lineage (NCBI taxonomy): Eukaryota > Viridiplantae > Streptophyta > Magnoliopsida > Fabales > Fabaceae > Gastrolobium > Gastrolobium bilobum. The sequence continues at coordinate 65,198 of NW_026896360.1, read as the reverse complement.
ATGTGGCAAAGGACTAGAAATTACCTCAGAAGAAGGAGTTTGGAAATTTTGTGATGATTCTTCTGGCAAGGGTGTTAAACTGGGCAAATCTATTGCTACAAGTACATTATTATATGCTTCTTTTCCATTTGCAATGTCAGTAACATCAACATTATTAATAATTATTTGATCTTTCTTGTTCGCATTATGGAGGCCAGTGATAAACATGTCTTTCTCTTCACCAGTACTTTCCCCCTGAAGCGAAGACTGCGAGACTCCCCCTGATTAGTATGGCTCAGATTCACGAAAGGAGGCTTCTAGAGTTACATGGAGTTTGTGTGTGAGTAGCTCATAGAACCTATATCCTTTTTGGAAGTCTGAGTAACCCACAAAAGTAACTTCTTAGAACAAGGGTCAAGTTTGGTTTGGAGGGCTCTATGGATATGGACATAAATAGTGTAGTCAAACACACGAGGTTCAAGATTAGGAAGGTGTGGGACTGAGAGAAGAGACTCTGTTTTTTGTTTGAGAGTTTGGAAGTCAATTACCAAGATAGGGTTTGGTTGATTAGCTATGCTGCAAACTTTACATCTTCTCCCCAATACCATAAGGGCATATCTGTGCCAAACAAGGAAGAACGAACTATTTCGTCTATTTTTTTCTCTACCAAACCTTTTTGTTGTGGGGTATATATGCAGGAAGTTTGATGTCATATGCCATGGTGGCTCAGGAATTGGTTAAAGGTGTTGCCTTCATCTTTAATCTCGTTATCATATTAGAGAACTCTTATTTTCTTCTGATATTGTGTGCTGGCCATGTTGTGGAATTGTTTAAATGTGGCAAAGACATCACTTTTTAATTGCAATAACGACACCCAAGTCCTCCTAGTACATTCATCAGTAAAGGTAACATAGTAACGAGCTTTAGACATGGAGGGAACATTTGCAAGACCCCGTACATAAGAATGAATCACTTCAAAAGGTATTGTACTTTTATTCAAGCTTGGTAAATAAGAAATATTATGGCTTTTGGTCAATTCACACACATCACAATAAAACCTATATTCACTGAAAAAAGAAAATAATTGAGGTTGTAATTTTTTGAGATATCCAAAGGATAGATTTCCTAGTCTTCGGTGTCAAAGGCAAACTTCTTCTCAAAATTTGTCCTCTTTGCTAGTATGGTATGCTATTGCGATTTCGGCAAGTATATCAATCGTTTCAAGTAATAAGAGTGATAAGAAAGTATCGTTCCTACGAGGATTAATGCACCAATTATTATTCTAACTAGTCCCCTTAATTTGGAAAATTCAATTTAATTGAAACAATAGATTTCGAAGCAAAATTTAAAGACAGTAATAAGCAAAAACATTTAAGAATAATCAAGAACGTAAGAGGAAGTATGAGTGATTAATGTAAAGAGACTGTAGCCAGGATGCACTTCACCTTTGATCCTCCTTTATAATTCTTAGTTAATTCTTATAATTAATTAATTCATTAGTTCAGACAAATCATCTTTCTCAATTTAAGTAGTTAAACCCTAATGTCTTAGCGTGTTTAACCCTTTAACCCAATTAGAACACTAGTATCCTAGTGATTCCTTTTGAATCAAGCATTAAGCAAATGAATTTAAAAGTCCGCAATCATGTAAGCCTATGTCTAGATCATGCACAAATTGTTATTCTACCCTTGTCAGAATTAAAATTCCAATATGCCTATTGTGAGCTCTAACCCTCAAAGCCTTATAAAATTGATCAGATTTAATAAGGATATGGAAAAATTCATTCAGGTAAAATAAAATAATTGAATTAAAACAATTTAGAAAGTATAAAAGATTCACATCAGATCCGTGATCTCAACTACAAAAGAAAATTAGCCAGACATAGCTGACTTAAACAATTCAAAATAATAACAAGAATTCATGACAAGTAAAGAACGAAGAAGAAGATGAAGAGAAAGAATCAATTGTCTTCAATCTTCAAATTCTTCAGAATCCTGATCTCCAGCGTGAGCCTCCTGAAATTCTCTCAATTTCATTGATTCTCACAACTCCTCAGCCAAAAAGATACCATTCTAAGGGTTTTTAGTCCCTTCTTATAGACTTTGTCTCCTTGGTCCAAATCCTAATCATGTCTTTTTTGTTTAGAATCTCTTCCAGATACACTTTGATTCCTGATTAAAAACTGTCACGTGCCTCCCACGCTACTAGCGCCAGGTTGGCGCTGATAGCGTGGGAATTATGTTTGGAGACAGTGACTTCGCGCTACTATCACGAATCTCGTGCTGATAGCGCGGTTCCTCTATGTTGAAATTGATGCTGGCGCTGATAACGCCAGTGCCGCGCCAGTAGCGCGGTGAATTCACTCTTTGTGTTTATCTGTGTTGCTGAATTGAGGTCTTTTCTTGTACTTTTTCCTACAAAAATATAAGAAAATCAGTTACAAGATACCTGAGTGTGATTTATCAATTTGTTAGCTGTAAGAACCCGCACCGTTAATTAAGGTATTTAATTAATAAATTACGAGAAAATAGGAAATGATTCCATAATTGACCCTAATAATTATTTATGAGGCTTAATAATCGTAATAAGTGATTAAGAATGCTGAAAGTCACTTTTCGGAAGAAAAGTGCAGATACCGGTTCTGCTAGTCGGTATAAATGCGTGCCGAAAAAGTATCCCGGAAAATTAATGTAAGTGCATGATAATTACTAGAATAATATGTAGGACTTGTAAAACGAGTTTCAAGTCCAGATAATGAGAACCGGTGCTGAAAACTGGTACTGGCTTGGAAAAGCGCTTACCGGAAAAGTGCTCAGAAAATTATAAGAAAAATATCATAAATCTTAGAAAATTATGTAGTTTCATAATCCAAAGTTTGGGATTAAAATGCTAAGCGTAGCAATTAAACTTAATACTGTGTGTTTAAGTGCGTTTGGGCTATATATACTCCTTTTAAGGGCACAAAGCCCTAGATACCAGACTTTGAGCGTGAGTTGTTGGTGGAGGCTGACCAGTTTCTGTTCCTTTGGCCTTATCCCTCATTCTTGAGCCAAGTTGTGACCTTTATTGGTTTTCTTCACCCTTTCTTCTTGTATACACTTGGGTGGTGACTTGTGAGTGTGGAGAGTGGGCTTGGGGGAGTGCTCAGCCACTGTTGGTGAGGGGTTTTAGGGCTTACTTGGTTGGCTTGGTTGTGAGAAGCTTGGCTTTGGTTTTGGAGGTCCAAGTGGGGAACTTTGCTCTAAGGAACCAACCTTTATGGTGCTATTTTCGTGCACATCTTTGAGTCAGACTTGAGGGGCTGTGTTGAGCTCCAAGAGCATCTCCTTTCTCTGTTTTAAGCCTTTGGTATGTATACCAACCTTTGATCATGAGTTTAATGCTTAAAAATGAAAGCTTGATGCATGTTAAGGCGTAAAGATGATAACTTGTTGTGGGGTAATGTTGAACACACCTAGAAATGCATGCTTAGGTGCTTTAAATCGTTAAAAACCCAACCTTGGAAGGATATGTTCACGAAATGCATTTTCTGCATTCTGTCGTGAAATATCTGGATATGTGCCCGATGAATATCTGGATATGTGATATCCGGATATGAGTTTTGTGTATCCGGATACTAGGTATTCGGATATGGGATTATGGATATCCGGATATTGCATATCCGGATACGTCCAGTGAGATATCCGGATATTGCATATCCGGATATGGTCCCGAGGAATATCCGGATATTCTGGGATTTCGTAGAACAGTAGCTATGTTGTGTGTACAGTAGGCTATTGGGGGTTTGTGGACCCTAGATTGATGAAGTTGAACTTCTGTATTTAATGGATTAAGCCAGAATCATGGGATTAAGGGCTTGTGGCTTTGTTAGAAGCTTTAAGACTTGAAAACGTAATGAAAAGGCATTGTCTTTAAGTTTTATGCTTGTGTTGCATTATTATTGATATAGTATTGGTCCATAACAGATTGTGAATCTGCTGTGTTTGGACTTTGAGCTGTGGACTCTTGGCTTTTGGAGTTAGCTTGCAAGGTAAGCTTTCGTGTCCTCGGTTTAGCCATGTTGTGGTTCCACCATGTCCCATGGGGGTATGGTTTATGCATGCTGTGTACATGCTTTTGGATATTTGATATGTTGATTGAACTTTACATGTAATGGCTTTTAATATGCATGTGTTGTTTCATCTTGACGGGAAGCCTGAGTATGTAGCGCCATACAAGATGGTGTACCGGGGTGAATGCAAGTGGTACTTGCACGGTGTGTAGGTGATAGACGTATACCTGCACTGTCTCTGGCCAGTAGATTAGTATTGACACACATGACATGATTATCTGCTGCATTGCATTGTTTTTGAAATGATAAATGATAAACTGCTTTTGAACTTATATTGCACATGTAAGTGAGCTTGGGGTGGAAGATCCTTGAGGACTCACTGACTTACTGAGATTTCTAGATTAGAGATCTTACCCCACGTTTGGGGAATGCTTATTTCAGGATCAGGTAGTATGGGTACTGATGCCTCAGGCGGCGGGAGGCCGGAGCTTAGCTGATTTTGTTGTTTCTGCTTATTTGTTAGCATGACTGGATTTGGATGCTGTTTATGTTTTCCGCTATTTATGATATGATGTTGTTGAGACTGATGTTGGGCATGTTGCCTTATTTGAGTGAGCATGGGGATTGTCCATGACACTTTCTGTTAGTACTTGTAGTTTGGAGTTGTATAAACTGTTAGATGGTTCGGTCTACGTTGTTGCAGTTTCGTGACTAGAGCCACACTTATATTATCTATGTTATGAGGTATTTCAGTTAGCGGTTTTATTGCAATTACATACAGGCGATGTTTTATTAATTGATTATTAAGCAAGTTGGTAATGTTAATGGCATCATAATTGAAAAGAAAAAGTAATTCCGCATTTTAATTAAGCGCAGCTTAATACGATATTATGATAACATTACCGGATATATACGGGGTGTTACATTAGCAATTAAGAGCCTTTTTACTCAAGATTGGTTAAGATTCTTGCTCTTTTCAGCTTAAGAAATTATATATGTTGGAGGCATATCACATGCTTTACTCAATTTTGTGTCTTCATTTTTGGTGACTTCCGGGTAGTACAAGTTATCTCGTTTAACACCATAACCAAGAATCGTGTGGGTTAAAATGTCTTGAAAAAACACAAAATGAGGGCCAAAATGTTACAATACAATTAAGAGTGCTACTGATTTGGCCGATAGACAAAAGGTTGTATTCAAGACCTGGAACAACTAGAACTGAGAGCAAAGTAAGGTTCTTAGAAAGTGTGATTGACCCTTCTCCAACGACAGTGGATGTTATGCCATTAGCGGCAGAAATAAAAGATTGAGTGTATGGGCAAATAGCTTGTAACACGCTAGAATTCGTAGTCATATGATCAGATGCACCTGTGTCAATTATCTAGCTGTTATCCCAAAATATTTTAGAGAGTGAAGTGGTCTTACCAACAATGCCTAAATGGGTTACATTTGCAACAAATTATCTAGTTGTGATAGTGGTGGTAATGTTGCTTCTTCTCCAATAATGGTCATAGCTTTTCCAGCCAGCTTATTCCGTGATTTCTTGGTAAAGTCCTTTTTTGCTATAATGAATGTATACAAAATTTTTAGTTTCACTTGCAAATGGATCCTTGAGGATTTTTCCAAATCCCAATGATGGTCCTTGTCGTGGTGGATGTGTAAGTAAGGCTGAATTCTCAGAGATTGGTCTAGTATTGCCCATGGTTTGTCTTCGCTAGTATTTTCTTTTTACATAGGCATAAGCATTTTCTAGATCCAATTTGGGATCTTTCCTTAGAGTTTCTCCACAGACCTGGTCATACTCTGAATCAAGTCCACGCAGAAAAATGTTAACCCGAAGCCTAGACATGGCGGAATTCATTTGGATCACCTTGTCCATTGTGCGTGCCTCAGACGTGGTTTGATGATCTATGTCCTATAAAATACCCACAAATTCATTGTAATAGGTCAAAAGAGGATGACCATGTTGAGTCATGGTGAGGGATCGTTAGTTCAATTCAAAAAGACATGTTTCGTTTGGTCCATCGTAGAAAGTCTTTGATACTGCTTCCCAGATTTCATTTACAGTGGGGGAGAGGAATAAATCATTGCCCGAGAGTTGGTGTCATGGCTTTAATGGGCCTATTTTTCTCCTATTGTTTTTTAGTGACCTAAGTTGTAAATCTTGGATCTTCAGATGCAGGTCTCATCATTTTTCCAGTGAGGTATCTGGCTTTATTACTCTGGCCGATACACATTTCCATAAGTTGGGACCATAAGGGGTAATTGGATTTATCTAGGATTATGCTGATATGAAAAACATAATTATCTTGCTGGATAATAATGTTCTGCGATGGGATGCTCATATAGGTGTTCAAAGGGGTTGCAAAAATGGGGTTAAGATTTAGGTCTTCTAGGTTTTCCAATGTTGTTGTATAGAACAAGGCAATATTTGATTTTTAGGGTTAAGAAACAAAATAGAGGATGGTTGTTGCCCTAGATGAAAAGGCGAACAGGAAAATTTTGGGATTTTAAATTTAGGAAGAGAAAGAGATAAGAACAATTAGATCGGAAAAAGAAAATTGGCTGCAATTGCAAGCACAATAAGATGTTGTTTCGAGAAAAGAGAAAAAAAAAGTGTAGGAGTTTTACTTTTGAATCGAAACCTATGCTCTGGTACCATGTCAAACAGTGGTATTCACAAAACTTTCAAATGAAAAAATTTCATTGTATTTCTGTACATTCAAACTCCAAATGGAGGCCAATATATATACACAATAGGGGTCACAAATTAAGGTTGTACATTCTAACTCCAAGGGAGCTTTGATACTCTTGGCAGCAACAATTTCACTTGTTGCTTTACTATTTCCACTTTGAATGTTATGAATTCCTTGCACTTCTTCTTCCTTATCATCATCTTCATGTATATTAACCATGTACGCTTCCTTTTTAGCTTGCTCCTTAACATAGGCTTCCTTGAGTATCTTCTTAATTTCTGGTTGGATTTTTTTACTCGGATTGACATCTCCTTTCAATCCAATTTGGTGTCTTTTAGCCCTTGTAATTCCACCAGTTGTAGTTTTCAAACAAAAATCACACGTGACATAACTCTTATTGTTGATATCTTTTTTTTTTTGGGTAAACATTGTTGATATCTTTTAAACAATTCCATGCCATATCAATGTTTTCCCCAGTGAGTTTCACCAAACTACAAGAAGAGACTGAGACTTAGGGCTTGTTTGGTGTGATGTATAAGGCCTGATAGTATAAGCTTATACTATACGTTAAGACATTTTTAGTTATTTGGTGTGACTATCATATAGTATAAGCTTATATAGAAGAATTTCTTAATATATCAAAATGATGTATAACTTAATCAGGTCTAAGGGGTGGGATTAGGCCTAATAAGGGGTTGATGTATTAACATCGTTGATCAATGCAATTCTTAAGAATTAATATACTATTTTAATATTAATATATTAAATAAAAAATTATTTTTCAATATATTGATTTTTAAATATTGGAGATTTTTATTTTTATAAAAATTAATATGTTTTTTAGACACACTAATCAATAGATTTTTATAAAAATTAATATTATGTGATATATATGGAAGAATTATATAAATTACTTATTAAAGAGTATTTTTATAAAAAAAAATTTATTTTTATCCTATCTAATATTGTACAGTGCATTACTAAACACCGGATGATATTATCTTATATAATACATTATCTTATACAATACCATGTCAAACATCGGATAATATTAAAATTTAATCACGCCTTATACTATTAGGCCTTATCATATATTGTGCATCAAATATTGTTTTGTGGTTGAGTGATCCCGTCATTTTAAGATGTTGATGTTATAAGTAATTAAGTAAAACTGAAAAGACGAATACAGATTATATGAATAAAAATATTATTTGTAAATATAATATAAAATATTATGATTCATTTATAATATTAATATATTAATAATTAAAATATTCATACGAATATATTAATGTAATTCTGATGAAGTGATCAGATCTCGTCTGATCATACATTCAATATAAAATATTAATATATTTATTTATATCAATAATGTATTTAAAAATTTAATATATTCTATAATATATATTCTATAATAACACACTCAGAATTTCAATCAAAATAATAATATATTAATATATATTCATATTCATAATATATTCAAATTAACAACGTATTCTGTAATATAAACAAAAATAGATTAATAGTATATGCAGAGTTTTATTCAATATAAAACAATAATATATCATAGCTCTAATATATTTAAGTTAATAAAATATATATAATATATATATAGGGGTAAACATTTCTACAGTCACTTTAGATAAGGTTATCGACAACTAACAAAAATTATGTTGTTTTGATTAATGAAGGGTGTTTCTGTAATTTTAGGTGAATTAATGAAATGTGTTTCTGTAATTTTGTTTATTTTTTTATCATATATATTTTACTGAAACACCCTTTATTAATTCACCTAAAATTACAGAAACACCTTTCATTAATCAAAACGATGTAGTTTTTGGATAGCTGTAGATAACCTTATCTAAAGTGGCTGTAGAAATATTGTTTCTATATATATATATATATATATATATATATATATATATATATATATATGTGATTTATATTTCTGCAGTTGTTGTACGTGCAGCAATCAAATACTTACTATATATATATACGTAAAAGCATTAAATGTGAGAAATTATAACCATACATTTGTCGTTACTGTACGTAAAGCGACTGCATAAATGATTTTACGTATATATATATATATATATATATATATATATATATATATATATATATATATATATATAAAAATATATTAATATTTAATAATTTACTGATTATACTCAAAGATTTAATGTACAATAATAAAATATTAATACATAATATTAATAATATATTCGGAATGATAATATATTCTGTAAAATATATAAAAACATATTTATAATATATATAAAATTAGATTAGTAATATATTTAGAATTTTACTATAAAATAATAATATATAATATATATTCATATTATTAATATATTCTATAATACATAAAAAAAATAAAAAAAAATCAGTGTTTCATATTGATATATGTTACAAATAGATTTCGTTGGAGCTTCCCTTGCCACGAGAGTTAATGGCTCCTTTTCACAAACAGAAAATAGGAAACAGAGCAAGGCTGCAAGAGAGATTAAAAGAAGTTGGAGATGAAGTTCCGCCATAGTCATAGAGTTTGCGCCGCTGTCGTAGACTTGCTCGAATATCAGTTCGAAGCTAGAAAATAGAAGAGAGAAAGATCGAAGGCAGAAAATAGAAGAGAGAGAAAACAAAGGCAAAAAATGAGTGAGATAGAAAAAGTAACCGAGGCCGGAGGAGTAATGCCCCTATAAGCGTTAAAATATGGGAAAAAATGTTTGTTGTTTTAAATAAATAACTTATATCATTTCACAGACATCTTTATTATTATTTTTTGTCCATTCTTTTCCTTTTATCTATCTCTTCATTAAAATATAGAAAAAATATTTGTCCTTTTAAACGACATAACTTGTATTATTTCATTCTTACAAAGAGGTGAGACTTACATCTTTATTATTATTTTTTGTCCACTCTCTCCTTTTTATCTATCTTTTTCTCTCACTTAAGATGACACAACTTTACATCTTTTAAAATGACAAGATAATTTTTCCTTAAAATATTAAGGGTTCGTACTAAAAAGTCTTTACTATCCTTAAAAGGAATTTTTTAAACAATTATACCGTATTATAACTTTTCTATTCCTTTTTTCGCTAGCGTGAGATCGCACTGCTATTTTCACTATAAACTATTAGAATTTTTTGATCGCTACTATCGTTGTTGTGTTGCATGCAATTTGTTGCTGCGCATAGCTGCTATCCACAATGTAAGCGGTATAACGTGCAATAGCGCCGCTTTTTTTTTATCTGTGGTCAATGATACGCTTTCAAAGCTAAACAAGGAGTTGAGAGATTGACTAACAAAAGAACATCAAAGATTTTAATTTATAAATGACAACTGTTATCGAATCATATATGATGCTCATGTATTGACAAGTCTAATAAGGGGCAATTCAAATACAAATCAAACACAGTTAAGGAAAGATATTCATCAAGGATATCAATCCTAATTCGACATCATGATATATGGGCTTGGACCGTTATCAGAAACACTGAAGGTCCAAAATTTAATACCCACAGGTAAACTCTATAAATAAGAGGTAAAACCTACAGGTACGTTACACTCTCTCTCTTACTGTTATGTTGTCACTGTGCACACACCCCCCCATTTGGCAAAGCCGTTTATTGTTCTTTTGTGCACAGTGATCTGCTTGATTCAAAGGCATCTAACTCATAGATACCTTAAAAAGGGCACCTAGATCCAAAAGCAACAAACTAATCCATTGGGCTAGATATCTCTATCTTTAAGACAGAACACTGGCGCCATCTGTAGGGAAATGGTAAATTCGTTATTCCCACGATCACGATCAACAATGGCGGTTCATACAAGAAGTAGCGGCCAACAACCACAACACCCAAACCTTCCATTGGATCCTGTATTGGAAGAGGTAAATCAGCCTCAAAATCAACCAGGAAATAAGGTTGATTATGATGGAGTCCATGTGAGTGATGACGTCTCAGACACTGCCTCAACACCAGCTCCTCGAAATCGAATGGTGGATCCTCCTCCCCTGAATCCTGCAGATCCATATTCCCGTCTTGGCCAGAACGCATTTGCTGCAATCATAAGGCGGATAGAGGATATGGAGAATCATAACAACCTCCGGTGAAAGAAGTATTTCAGAAGAATTCAAGAAGAAAATATGAGAAGAATACAAGAGATGGAACAGCGTTTAGTGCAAGCAAGGAATGTGAGCCATGATGAAGGTCGGATCCGGGAAGGAAGGGAAATTCCAGGAGAAAATCCTCAGCTCTATGGTGGCAATAATCAGAACATGAATCGTAACTGGGATATATAGATCCAGGTTGGAAATGTCAGGGTCCAAGGAGCACCAAACATAGGAGCGACTATAAACCCAGACCGCCACATCCAAATCAACAATAATGTTAAAGATTATAATCAAGGCAACAATCACAATATGAGTATAATGCCTCATGCCCAGAATGCTAGGGCAGGGAGGAGTGTGGAGAGTAACCGGGGTGATACCCATCAAAACCGGGATACTCAACTTCTACTTAACATTCGGGGACATGGTGAAGCTGGTGTATACAAAAGGAAGTATAGCAGGGGGCAATATAATAATAGTCCCTTCATAGGAGAGATACTTAATGCTCTATTCCCAGAGGAATTTGACTCGACACACTTGTCGAAATACGATGGAAGTCAGGACCCACAAGTCCATATAGATGCTTTCAACACAGATATGTACATCCGGGGGATTGATGAGCTTATCATATCCCATATATTTGCTACGACCTTGACTGGAGCTGTGCAGACATAGTTTTTAACCCTGCCTGCTAATTCGATTGGATCCTTTATAGATTTTGGGAAAAAGTTCTTGTTGAACTTTGCAACAAGCAAGAAGCATCCAAAATCCGAGTTTGCACTTGAAAAAATTCGGCAACAAGCTGGAGAGACTCTCCAGAAATATCTGGATCGATTTAAAGATGCCGCTTTGTAAGTCCCGGGTTTGCAAGAAAATGTCCATGTACATTTGATTGTAGCCGGGTTAGATGGAGCATCTCGGTTAGCCAAATCAATTTATAAGGATCCGGTGAGGACATTAGAGGAGTTCAGAACTCGATCGAAGAAGTACTTGGAGCTTGAGCAAATGAAAATAGCAAATGCATTAGGTGAAGAAAAAAGGAAGATGAACCCAAAGAGGAAAAGTCCAGCTACAGGGGAAAAAGAACGACCTAACAACAAATAGAAAGATTCCCGCGGAAAAAACCCGGATGACAGATTCCGGGTAGAAAGATACGAAAAATATACTCCATTGAATGTGCCACGGTCTCAGATATGGAGAGAAGTGGCAATGACCAAGATAAAGAAAGCAGAACGACCGCGGCCAATATTTGATAGAGGAGGTTTGAATCGGTCCAAGTTTTGTGCTTTTCATAATGAACCTGGGCGTACTACTGATCAATGTTGGGACCTCTGAGATGCCGTGGAGAAATTTGTCAGAAATGGAAAACTGCGTCAGTATGTGATCAAGAAGCAAGGATGGAAAAATAATAAGAGGAAATCCAGGGGAAAAAGTAAAAGCAAGAGCCTGGCTCCTGAAAAGAAAAAGAAAGAAGATAGAAGCAAGAAAGATGATTTCAATAATGATGAGTTTCCAGAAGGTGAGTTTGACTGTAATGTGATTAGTGGAGCTCTTAGCGGAGGTGGAGATACTGTAAATGCAAGAAGAAAGTACCTCAAAGAAGCACTTTCAGTCAGAGATCGACCAAAGTTCAAGGAAGATCCTAGTAAATCGGATCCTCCTCTACTTTATTTCACTAAAGAAGACATGCAAGGTGTGCTACCGGGACACGAAGATGGACTGATTATTACAGGAACCCTGGTGAAGTGCTGGGTTGAAAAGATTTTCATAGATGCTAGAAGTTGTGCTGATATCATTCTTTAGGATGCTTTCAAAAGAATGAATTTGGATGCAGAAGATCTCAAGGCATGCAATACTACCCTTATAGCTTTTTACGGGGGAAATACACCCCCTAAGGGATATATAGACCTCAGACTCACTCTGGGGACAAAATAGGCATTCAAATCGGAACGCGTAAGGTTCATCGTTGCCGACTTTCCCTCTCCATACAACGTAATCCTAGGAAGGCCAACCTTACATAAGTGGGACATTCTGGTTTCCATGAAACATCAGAAGTTGAAGATGGTGAGCAACAAGAATGAGGTCATCACCAGCCAAGGGAATCAAAAAGAATCACGTCAATGTTATTTTGAAGCTATCAAGAAAAATGAAGGCGGACATTTAAGTCCTCCCCGGATCCGTCCCGAAGATAAAGCCGGGAAGAAGATAACCTCTCAACATTCAAGTAAACCAGTAAATATGGTTGAGTTGGATATGAGAGAAGAAGCTGTCATTCCAAGACCCGAACCAAATGGTGAATTGGAAGATCTTATCCTGGGAGATGAACCTGGTCAATTTACCAAAATAGGTAAGACTATCAACTCTGAGATTAAAGCCGAGGTGGAAGAATTTATGAAAAATAACAAGGATGTCTTTGCGTGGAAATCATCTGAGATACTTGGTATTGATCCTAAATTTTGTTGTCACAAGCTGGCGATCTATCCCGGATCAACTCCAGTTGCACAAAAGAAAAGGAAGCTGGGATCGGAAAAAAGACAAGTTTTGGAGAAACATGTGAAAGAACTGCTAGATGTCGGGTTCATAAGAGAAATCCAATAAACCACATGGCTTGCTAATGTAGGCAGAGTGAAGAAGCCCAGTGGAAAGTGAAAGGTTTGTACGGATTACACTGACCTTAACTGTAATATCCCGGGCGCTGATTAAAGCGGGAGTGATCGCCGGTGCGCAAAGGCATGGTGCGCAAGGGCACAGACAAGGAGCGGCTCCTAGCAGGCTTCCAGTGACGGGGGTACATACATGAATCGAATCAACACCCGAAAAAGAGGGATTCCAGAGACTGTACTGGTATGGAACAGTACAATTGGGAATAACTTATAAGCATTAATTGTTACTACCTATACTAACAAGATGCATATGCTTTTCGGTAGCTCAGAACGTAAGAACTCCATAATTAAACGTGCTTTACTTGGAGCAATTCTGGGATGGGTGACCTCCTGGGAAGTTTTCCCGGGAAGTGTGCGAGTGAGAACAAAACACGCTGAAAAGTCTCGTGTTAGTGTGTAGGGATAGTCATTAATGCTTGCAAGTGGGCATGCATTACATTAACTAGGTGTGTCCAAAAGACTCGTATCCAATGCCCAACATAGACCAGCTGGTAGATAACTCAGCCGGGTTCCAGTTATTATCCTTCATGGATGCTTATTCCGATTACAATCAAATTCCTATTTTCCCGAAAGATCAAGAAAAAATAGCTTTTATTGCAAAAAAAAGGCCAATTACTATTACAATATAATTCCTTTTGGGCTCAAAAATTCAGAAGCCACTTATCAAAGAATGATGAATAAAGTGTTTGAAGATAAACTCGGCAAGAATGTGGAAGTTTACATTGATGAAATGATTGTTAAGTCATTAGATGTGGCAAGCCATGTACGAGATTTGGAGCAAACATTTCAGAAGCTCAGAACTCATCGCATCCAGTTGAACCTGGTTAAATGAGCATTCGAAGTCCCGGCCGAAAAATTCTTGGGTTTTATGTTAACCCACAGAGGAATTGAAGCAAATCCAGATAAATGCAAAGCTATGCTGGACATGAAGGCTCCTAAAAGTAAGAAGGAGGTTCAACAACTGACGGGTAGGTTTGCTGTCCTAACCAGATTCTTGCCTAAGTCAGCTGAAAATGCCCTCCCATTTTTCAAGTTATTAAAGAAAGAAGCTCAGCATGGATGGAACCCGGATTGTGAATCTGCGTTTGGAAAAATAAAGAAATATTTGGCAGCACCACCAGTTTTGTCAAAGCCAAAACCAAGAGAGGTCCTAATTTAATACATAGTTATTGGAGAAGAAGCAATAAGCGTCGTGCTGGTGAAAGAAATGAGTAAAGGCTAAGACCCGATATATTTCATTAGCAGTGCTCTTCAAGGTCCTGAACTGAGGTATCAGAAGCTAGAAAAAATGACCTTACTTATCACCGTGAGGAGACTACGACCATATTTCCAAAGACATCAAATAGTAGTCAGAACTAACCAACCAATACCATAAGTTTTGCACAAGCCAGATTTCGCTGGAAGAATGACTAACTAGGCAATTGAGCTCTCTGAATACGACATAACATATGAAACTCGACATGCCATTAAGTCACAAGCTTTGGCCGACTTTGTAATGAAGCTCATCCCGACAGATTCAGAAAGTGCATAACTAGACAACGTTTGAAAAGTCTATCTTGATGGTTCGTCAAACAACAAAGGGAGTGGAGCCAGGATAATAATTGAAAGCCCAAAAGGAGTTTCAATAAAGCATTCCCTGTATTTGGACTTTCCAACTTCAAATCACCAGGCAAAATATGAAGCCCTGATAGTCGGGCTGATGCATGTCAAAGAACCTGGGGCTAGGAAAGTGAAAGTTTTTAGTGATTCCCAACTCGTAACTTCATAAATTGATGGCAAGTACCAAGCCAAAGGTCTTCTGCTAGTGAAATATTTGAACAGAGTCAAAGAGATTATACCGAATTTGAGGAAGTGGTAATCACTCATATTCCTCGAGGAGAGAACAACAGAGCAGCCATCTTGTTCAAGTTGGCAGGTACTAAGAACCCGGGTAATCATAGAACCATAGTTCAACAGAGCATTGTAGAGCCGAGTTGCGTGATGGTAATCACATCGGCAGATGATTGGAGGCAGCCAATTATTACCTACCTTGAGAAATGAACACTGCCAGAAGATTCAATAGAATCTAAAAAATTGATCCTAGATGCGGCATTGTGCACCATCATAGAAGATCAACTATATAAGAAGGGGTTGCACTCACCAATGCTGAAATGCTTGAACTCAGAAGAAGCTGCGTATGTTTTGGCCGAAATACAAGTGTGATTTCTCATACTGGCTCTGATCAAGTCGAAATGCTCCATATTATGGTTGAAAAACCAAACAAGGACATGTGACACTATTGCATTTATCTTGGATAAAATCTGGATAGTAAGACCATGATTATGGTTGAAGGAAACCTTCATCAATAGTAACTTGGTAAAATGCTAAGTTAAAATATCAAATGCGTCATGGAAAAGAATACATGACAAAGAAAAATGCGGAATCCGTACAATATATTTTAACACCGGCCAGGTCAATAGATATTACTCGAGATGCATATCCGAGTTAATATATATAATGATATAATACATTACGGATGAAGAAAATCCTGACAAGGTTTGAAATACTTGAAAATATATCTCTGTTATCAAACGAACCTAAAGAATAGGTATGTAAAACATTATTATCAGGATAATGCTATGATAAGGCATGAAATCAGTGGGTGCAAAAAAGAATTAAGATGTGATAAGGTTTAAAGTGCTTGAAAAACATCCGAGTTATAAAGCAAGCCTAAAGATAGAGCATATAAGACTTTATAATCAGGATAAAGCTATGATAAGGCATTAAACCAATAGGTGCAAAAAGCATCAGAATATATGTAAACAAAAAGACCGGGTAGAAACCTGGCTATATTCATTACAAACTTAAAAGGGGCTCAAAATCCCCAAAGAAAAAGAAGATTACAAAAATAAAACCGGCATCTCGGCCCTTCATTCTACTAGCGTCTCAGTCTGAACGGCTTGCTCAGCAACCTCCATAGCAATATCCTTGTTTGTAACTTTATCCTCTCCTTCAACTCGGTCACCCTCAATCTGGGTTGCAGAATCACCCACAGGGAATTGAGGAGGAGGAACAATTTGACCATTGCCGACATAGGCCATATTATGCAAACCGACAATGTTCAACTCGAGGCCAGGATTAAGAATCTTAATTTGCTTCAATGCATTATTGAAAGAGCCCAAAACCGATTTCTCCAACTCGCCTCGATAATACTGAACATCGGCTTCAGCCTCTTTCAATTTATTTTCATTGCGCTCAAACAAAATCTTAAAATCCTTAAGATTTTGAACATTGTTGGCATGCAGAAGCTCAAGAGAATTGTTTTCAAACTTAGAAGTTTTCAAATCCTCCTTCACCTTCAGGAGTTCTTCATAAATCTTAGATTTTTCCTCCCTGCTCGCCCTCACCTCGGCAAGGGTTCTGACATATTTATTCTTCAAGGATTGCAAAGCCCTAGCCAATGAAGCCATCTTTATACAATTCAGTTCAATTGTTTCCAACTCCTTCACTTCAGCTGGAGTAAAAATAGTGGAACTGAAAAAGTGGGCAGAAGGACAAATAACATCCCAAAAATAATTAGAAATTTCGGTCTTCCAAACAACATTTTTAGAAAGGCCAGAAGATGATGGAGGAGCAAGGCTTGGGTGGCAGTTGCTAAGGCCTGCGAGGAAGCCTGGGTATCCTTACCAGCCGGGGTCCCTTTCTTTTTCTCCCCGGCAGCCAGCTTCTTGGTCCTGGGTTATGGAGTTTTCCTTTTCCAGGTTGTCAAGTCGACAACCGCGGTCTTCTTTCCTCAGCCCACAACGGCCAAGAATCTTGGTTGCTCATCTTGTTGGTCTCTATGTCTGGAACTGCAAGTAAGAATAATGGGACCAGGTTAAAATGGGATATTATACTATAAATATAAAATAAACAAATAATGTAGAAATCATACTTATTTCCAAATCCAAATCCTCCTGAGATTTGTAAATGAGAGATGCCATGCTAGCATAACCATGTGCATCAACATATGCCTTCATGGAAATGGCCGAATTAATTTCAACATCTGACAGCTCATTTTCTTTGAAACGATAATTGGAAGGAGTAAAATTATAATGGTCAGAAGACCAATATAAGGGAAATATTCCCTCAACATCCTATGAATCAGAGGAACGAAGGAACCAGGGCTCTTTCCAGGTTGGGCAATGACCTTAAAGAACTTTTCTTTAAAGTTCTTGAAAGAATCAGAATAAACATGGAAATTTTTTCGAGAAGGGTAACCCCGGATATTGACCCAACCTTTTCTTTCGGGTGGTTCACTGCCAGTGCAAGATGTAATGACTTGCAAATAAAAAAAGAAGACAGAAACTATATAAGGCAAAAGAAACTATATTAGGCAAAGAAAGATAAGTGTTGGGTCCAATAGTGCTTGTTGGGTGGCTTGTGTTCTTTTAAGGATGTTCCCTTTACTTAGTCCATTAAGAGAAAATGCATTCGTTCTCTTGATATCAACCCAATCGCGCAAGCGCACGCATCAAGTAATAAATAGGATTATTAGTGCCCAGATTATCGTTCCCATGAGGATAGAACTCTAAATAATACCTTTAACTATTTAAAAGAGTTGTGAAGAAGAAGAAAGACAGTATTTGAACTATTTGGTCATTCGTTCCCTACCACCTTGAAGACTTTTCCTCAAGATAATAGGTTCAGTTTGACTCTAAACACTCCTCACGTCGTTATGTATCAAATCCTTCTTGATACGAGAAAGAACGTCAAAATTCATTGGAGTTTTGATTGTATGGTCACAAGAAGTATAAAGGAGAATAACTAAAAGATAACAATATTTAAGAGACAACGAGATGGTTGGATAAAAACAGTTTTAACACAAGGAACGGATCCACTGTTCCATTCTTAAATAGTTATACTCTCAACTTAAAACTTAACCCTTCTGAATCTGTTCAGGTCTTTTCACTACCAACTCTGATTCCTCAGCTCTTGGACTTTAATGGCTCACATGTTTCCATATGATTATGGTTCCTTTGACTCTAACAGTTACTAAGTTCAAAACCTTCAGAGAACGAGGTGGTTCCTTATTCCTAAGGCAACCAGTAGCATTTTTTTCACAACCCTACCTTACTTCTATGATTAAGTTGTTTGAAATCCCTTCCTTAAGGAAGTTCCTTTCTCAGTTTGAGTTCAATTTCCATTGATACACAAGGAGTTAAGCTTACTTAAATCACAGAAATGCAAAAGCTTCAATACAAAAGTTTTGAGCATAGTTCCTTAAGAACTTCATAGTTTTTCCATTCCAAAATAACTTATCTCATGGCTGAAAACATAAACATAATTATTTCAAACTGAAGTCCCATAGATCCGAGATTCAGTTTGAAGATAAAAAAGGGAAGAAAAGAGAAATAAAAAACATATATTAATGAGAAATAACTTCAGATTACAAAGAGAAAAAATGGAGAAGTATGGGTAATGCTCGTGAGGAGTCTCAAATGGTGAAAAGAGAGTAGGGGACGAGTTGTTGTCACTTAACTATTGCTAAAACTATACAAACTGAAACTGAAACTATCCTATGTGATCTCTTCTTAAGGAGTTCGATCTTTTCTTCGTGTTGGAACATCCTATTTATAGGTCAGAAGAGTAGATGGCATATTTGTAATTCTTTCTGAGTTGTTCCTTGATTGCATAAAGAGGCGGTGTAAACAATGCTTTTATGTGAAACAAGTTATTGGATGGGACAACTTAAGGTTGAAATTTTCCTTTTTCTTCTGAGTCTCCCATGCTTACTTTTTCTCTCACCCAATGGTAACTCTTTATTCGCTGCTTACACATTTCTTCCTGCTTGATTGCTGTACTTCTTTCTACTTTTTGAAAGCTTCTTTTCAACGTTTCCTGCAAAGTGGTCAGAGAGAGAGGGTTAGAGGAGCAGGTGAATTAATGAGTCAATCTGTTCCTCTTTTCTTGTATTCTCAGCTGATTACAAGAGCTTTTGTTCCTAAGATCTAGAAATGTATTTTTAAGGCAAAAAATGGTCCCCGGATGAAGGAACAGATGGAATTTTTACCATCAAAATGGGCTTAGATTGGAACGAATTTTCATCCCATCAATAAGCACAGAAGCGCTCAAGCGCTTTCAAAAATCCCCAACCATTGGGGTGGAGTTGAGAAGGAGCTATATGGAGATGGTTTAAAATAGAAATCCGAAATTCGGTTAAAGGAAACCCAATACCGAGTTGCGTCACAAGATCTCGGTAAAATAAGAAAAAAGAGGGTTAATCTAAATTCCTCCCTGAGCTAACCGGCTCATTTTCATGGGGAGGAACTATATCATAGTTGATAAGGTTGCCGACATTGTGCCCGGTTACGTCTTCCACGCTCATCTCAGATAAGGTGCTTAAAACTTTATAAGTCACCCAGGGATACTAGGCTATTAAGGCAGCAGGAGGAGACTCAAAATCCGACTCAGCAGAACGAGACTCCTCTACAATCTCTGATGAAGATGATGCCATAAATACATAAAACAAGGAGAAGAATAATCAGAAGAAATGGATGGGCATACCTGAATAAAAAAAAGCTACTAGTAGAAGAATTACTAGTTGATGAAGTTGCAGATTTCTCCGAGATTGAAATCAGATCTTTTGCATCACCAGAAGCCGAGGTAGATTCTGGAACATCTCCATGGCGACAACTAGACAAGATAGACTCGGCTAGAGAGTCACATCCCCTCTCTATGAGTTTATAACTTAAAAAGACACAAGAATAATAAAGGTCATCATGTTTAGGCTTTACAGACCTAGGGGGAGCCTGAGAAGAAGACGACACATCCAAATTTGGATGGGAAACAATATGAGGAGTGTCTGGCTGGGTTCTAGAAAAATATTGAGGGATACATTTGTTTACAAAAGAACGACCTCTACCCTGCCTACTTGAGCCTCGACCCCGGCCAATAGGGTTTTGAGGAATCATATGGTCTGATAACCCGGACCTACCTCTACTGCTACTTCCACCACGGTATCCACGAAGCATGGCTTCGTGTTTCTCCTCTTCAGTGCAGGGTATTCCCTAGAACCAATATAGAAGACCAGGAGGTATCTTTTTAAGAAGATCTGATTCATCTTTTTCCTGGTCTCCACCATAGACAGTATTCCGAGGATTTTTCTTCCCTCTCATTATTGAAGAAAGCAAGAAACATATGAAAAATTTGTTTAAAGTCTTCAGACAGAAGATGAATACTCACTTAGAAAAACCAAAAAAATTATGCAAGATACAGATGATTCAAAAAACAATAAGATTCAAAGACGCAAGAGCATTTAGAAATTCAGAAACTTAAAAAGCCAGAGAAATGAAGATTCGAGGCATAGATCACTTCAGATTTTCAAAAGGAACTGAGGAATCTAAGAGACAATGAAGGTACCTAAGTAGAAATAGTGTATGGAGACGCTTGAATGTGAGCTCTTGTATGCACGAAATGCAGAGAGGGAAAATAAAAATGAACTTCTCGCAAACTGCAAATGAGAAGTGGGAGAATGAAAAGGGGAAAAGTATATACAACTTTTTGTAACCGTTACGGTTACGAAGGGCAAAGGTTAGGGGCGCAAGTGTCAATTGCCCCTAAAAAGCAATGATTAGGTATTTGAAATGACTCAGGCATTAAATGCACACAAAATTCGAAAATGGCATAAGCTACCTGCAACACGCTAATGAATGCAAAAGTTACCACGTGTAAAAATTGCATCATTGATGCAGAAAATATAAATATATCCCGAAAATATATTTACATCGAATTTTCGAGCCGAGTTCCAAAACAGGAGAACTTGGGGGAAACTCATCAATTAAAGATGAAGCAATCCAAGTTCATTTGCAACTCAGGTTAGAACGACATGAATAATATCTCAGTATATTGAATACTCAATGTACTGAGATTGGGGGCAGATATATTACCCATTAATATAAAATCTTTGAATTTTGAAAACCGAATACCTCTTAAAAAGAAACCCAAGGATAAAGCCAAATGATGTTGTTTACTAGACCATAATGCATACATGGGAAGATCATAAGAACCGAGATTGGTTTTACAAAGAACCCGAGTAACTTTCGAAGAAACCCGAACGAATGCAAATTTAACGAAGATTCAAAATATTTACACCTCGACAGCTTAGACACCCAAACTGCTCGGCTGAGGGGAAATTGTTATGGACTCATATATGAGGCTCATCTATTAACAAACCCAACAATGGGCAATCCAAATATAAATCAGACACAGTTAAGGAAAGATATTCATCAATGATATCAATCCTAATACGACAACATGATATATGGGCTTGATCCGTTATCAGAAGTACTGAAGGTCCAAAATCCAATACCCACAGGCAAACTCTATAAATAAGTGGTAAAACCTACAGGTACGTTACGCTATCTCTCTTACTGTTATGCTATCACTGTGCGCACACACATCCCTTTGGCAAAGCCGTTTATTGTTCTTCTGTGTACCACGATCTGTTTGACTCAAGGGCATCTAACTTATAGATATCTTAGAGAGGGCACCTAGATCCAAAAGCAACAACTAGTCCATTGGGTTAGACATCTCTGTCTCTAAGACAGAACAACAACCAAATTTTTTTAAATTAGAAGACTCAACCTTATGATGAATGACTGGTACAAGTTTTAATATTGTCTTTTATTTTTAAGTTCTTATCTAATATAAAAGTCTCCAGCAACACATATCACTAAGTCATGCATCACCAAATATTGGTCATAAGCTATCAACAAAACACTCTTAACTTACTTCTAAAGTCCTTCCTCTCGTTGGTTGCTCTAAAAAATATATAGGGTATTTTAGAAATTTTATTTTTCTTTTTACATGATATTTTTTTTGTCAAAACAACGTTATTTTGAGTTGTATGAGAAAATTATTTTTTATAGAGATAATTTTTTTGTCAAAACAACATTATCTTGAGTTGTATGAGATAATTTTATCTCTTGTTATAATCATCAAATTGGCAAAATCTTATCCTTTTTCATAATAATCATTTTAATATTTATTAAGGTATGTGTTGGAAGAAAAAAAATAAAAGTTTTGTTCATAGACAAAAAAATTCAATACTTACTTCATTTGTTAATTATTATGAAGATTATTAAGAGAATGAAATCAATGTTAAGGATAATTTTTAAGGGTCATATAAATTTTAAATTATTAGAAAAGACGATGCAAACTAGATTTAGAGGGAAGAACCATTAAATTTCACTCGATAAAAAAAAAAATGCTATTTCGCAATAATTTTTTACGGAATAAAGTGACATATCTGTTGACTATTGGATAACTAAGTGGTCCATACAACTTCATTTCATCCAACAGCCACCTTATAATTCTGTCAAAATTTGCCCCCTTTATTGTTTAGCATTAATCTAGATATAAATGTGAAGAAATTGGTAAATAAGTATACTGTAATTATTCATTCTCGTCAAATGGGCAACACTAATAATTGTAAACGAAATTATCGATAAAAGACTTTATTTCTCTAAATAAATTTTAATTTGTCATAATTTTTATTTTTTAAAGCACCAATTTAACTAAAAAATTTAAGCAGGTAAATTATGGGACGATGAAAATTGAACTCAAGGCCCCATAATCATCTTGGTTTTCATATATAAAAAATGAGGATTAATTTTCTCATTTTACACGAGAAAATTGTCTTATGCCACACACTCAATGTATAAGTGGAGTCCACAAAAAAGTAAAAAGACAAAAAGAATAAATATGGGACCCACCTTTTGATTGTATCTGTAACATGAGAATCTTTACTCATGTAACATGAGAATCTTTTCTCATGTAAAAAATGAGAAAAGATTAACCCATAAAAAATTGAGGAAATGATTTATGCAGTTATGACATAAATCATTCATCCTAACACAAATTTTTCTATTTTCTCTTATTTTTTCTTTTCTCTCTTATTTTTGTATAAGTGGGAGATGGAATGATTTCTACCACAATTGTAAAAATCATTTTCTCAAAAAAAATTATTTCAATTAAAAATTTTAAGTAGATAAGTTATATCTTTTTAATACTTTTAAATTTAATTTTACTTTTTCATAATGTTTAATATTAATTTCCTCTTATTGAAAAAAAGTAATATTATATCCAGGTAAAATATGACCTTAATGATCATCTACAAAATAACTTAAGAGGAATTAAGAATATTCTATTATTATTGAGAAAATGACTTAGAAAATTTATACTATTTATGATACAATAGGGAAAAAAGAAAGAGAAAAAAGACACTATTCAATGTCATTATTTGGTTCCATGCTGTCCCTCACTATCAGTGTTCAGAACACAGATTCTGTTTTCCATTAACTGTTTCTCTCACTTTAACTTCTCCGGCACCAACCTTCGGTGCTGCATTAAGACATAGATGTTTGGGGCAAAGTTTTTCGGCAACTTCACTGTCAACCTCGATGTTTCTTTTACAGTGGCAGCCACCAATAACTGCTTCAAAAACGGAGCTTTGAAAGGAACCTTTTACTGTTACAGTAACACCTTCAATGTGGAACCAGGAAGAAACGCTTCAACGGTTTGTCTATGTTCCTTGGACCCCAAGCCAGTCACTAGTGGTGTTTTCTCTGTGACACCTTCCAACAAGTACGAGGTTGACTATCTTGGAGAGAGCACCAAAGGGGACTTGAATGTTAAGTTGGAGCATCTTCATGCTTTTGGTAAAAATTCCCAACTTTTTCTTTGCCCCTTTTGTCTATCTTATTTCTTGTTCAACTCCATATAAATTTTCATGTTTGTGTGGTGTGACTGTGGAGTGATGCGGATGTTGTAATTGTCATTTGTTTCTTGCTTTTGCTTATGAGGGTTGTTCTGTTATTTGTGAGTTGGACTTGGTGTTCAGTTGGATCTACATGTTTAAGTTCCGTTGAACCATGATGTACCCTTCTCTTTTTAGTCAAGTCATGGACACTCTACTCAATCATTGTTCTGATATTGATCCTTAAGGTGCTGATGAAAACCTGCTTGGGTGGATTTCATTTGTTTTGTCACAGGCTGGGGAGTTTGTTTGTAACACATTTCTTTGGTTTATGCCAACTATTGGTTTGGAATTTGTGGTTAATTGATTGGATTGGACCTTTTGTTTTACAACATGGGTTGATGAAAATATGGATTGTAAATCATGGCTGCTATTAATAATGGAGTTGGGCTGCACAACCAGGAAATATTAGCCAGAATTTTGACACAATTGGGTTAGATTAAAAGGTGGTTGTTGGAGAAAATAAAGTAATAGGGACCACTCCTCTATCCTGGAAGCATGCCAACTCATTGTGTGGAAACATTTTGTTAACACGATGAGCCACTAGCATTATATGTGTTAGAGTAAAGATTAGGCTTAACTAAAAGGATTTTATTGGGCTTGCTGTTTGGACCATTCTATTAAGGTCCATGAGGTTGTACAAGACAAGATAGCTATACGTACTACTTTCCAGTCAAAACGATGAACTGCTATATGGTTTGGTGGAGTAAGACTTGGTTTATGTCTAATACAATGAACTGATATATAGTTTGGTGGAGTAAGAGTTGGTTTATGTCTAATACAATTTTGTGTGTCTCATCTTCAACAACTAAGGTTTTAATTTCTAGTCATTGCTTTGAGAGGTATATATGATTTGCATTAAACTTTTCTCTATCTGGTGTTCTATATATGTTCTATGTTTGATAGTTTTAGTGGAATGGAAGGGAGGCAAGAGGTTGGGAAAGGAGCCACTTTCCCTTGTCTCAACTTAATCCCAAAGTTATTTTATCACTTAACCCTCATTAAATTTGGTTTTAAGTGGAAACGTTAATTTTTGAATTAAATATGTAAAGAACCATTTCACCCAAAAGCTTAAGCTGGTGGGTGAAGTTACATGAATGGTCTTATATATCTCTAATACGCCCCCTCACAAGAGAGCCCATTGGACTTGAAAGGTAGATGATGCATCAATCCTAGCCTACCTGTGCTAAGAAATTCCACAAAGAAAATGGGGGGTGTCAAGGATCGAACCCGGGACACCGAGGCTCTGATACCATTTCACCCAAAAGCTTAAGTTTTTGGATTGAATTGGTTCTTTACATGGTACCAGAGCTTTTTGTTCTGGGAACTTTCTCTTCCACTAAAACCCTAAGCCCACTGCTTAGGTGTGTCAAAACCCCAAGCCCACTGCTTGGGTGTTCTCTCATTCCTTGCCATACGTCCTTCCGACAACTAATAGAAGCACTGTTCACCGACGGAAACACTGTTCAAGTCACCAGAGTTACTGTTCACATCGCCGGAAACACTGTTCTGACATTCTTTTTTGGTCTTTTCAGGACAAAATTGCTCGGTTTTGTCTCTTCCTTCCAAATCTGCTCTTGCTTCTTCGTGGGTCTCTTATTTGGCGTGTGTTTATTCTTGTTTGGCTATCGGTTTGATTCTATTTGCCTTGTTCTACAAGTTTTTATTGCATTCATAATGGAAGAATCGTCTCCTATTCACATGAAGTGTGAGGAACGTTGTTACACAAAGTATCCTCACTTGCGACCCTCTCATGCTGCAAATATAACTCAGTCAGATACTGCTTCATCTGGTTAAGTCTCTCTCTCTCTTGTAGACTATGCAACACTTCAAACTCTTCTCAGGAAGGCTCCTCCTCAGTCTCAGCCTTCTAGTCCAGATACTGGTAATGCTGTTGCTTGTGTTTCTCATTCCACATCACTTGGTCCTTGGATATTTGACTCAGGTGCTACCGATCACCTCTGTGGTAGTAAGAAACTCTTTACTTCTCTTATTCTAATCATTTACCTTCCTTTAACCTTGTTGATGGCACTAAAGCCCCTGTTCGTAGGATTGGACAAGCTCGTCTAACCTCGTCTTTGACCTTGACATCTGTCTATTACATTCCTGACATCCCTTATAACTTAATTTTTGTTAGTAAATTGGCCTACTCCCTTACTTTCACTATTCCCTTCTTTAACAATTCTGTTTCTGTGCAGGATCCGGGTACGGGCAAAACGATTGGAGTGGGCCGTGAGTCACAGGGTCTTTACTATCTGGTTGTGCATTGTCCTTCAGTGGCATGCTCTCTCACAGAATCTCCACAACTTATCCACAGTCGCCTCAGTCATCCAAGTCTTTCAAAATTTCAAAAGATGGTTCCTCTTTTGTTTGGTCTTCAGTCTTTAGATTGTCTGTCGTGTCAGCAAAGAAAGCACACACGCTCCTCCTTTGCCAGTCGAGTCAATAAACGAGCCGATGCTCCTTTCTCTCTTATTCATTCAGATTTTGGGGTCCAAGTCGTACTTTGTCTGTTTTAGGCTTTCGGTATTTTGTTACGTTTATTGATGATTATTCCTGTTGTACCTAGATTTATTTAATGAAAAATCGTTCTGATTTATTCTCCATTTATAAAAGGTTTTCTTCTGGGGTTCATACTCAATTTGGTGCCTCTATTCGTATTTTATGTTGTGATAATGCTAAGGAATGTTTCTTTTGACTTTTCTAATTTCTTGGCCACACAAGGTACTTTATACCAGACCACTTGTCCTCACATTCCACAACAAAATAGGGTGGCTAAACGTAAAAACAGACATCTCATTGAAAATGCCTGGACTCTTCTTATTCACATGCATGTTCCTCTTCACTTCTGGGCAGATGCAGTACTCGCCTCTTGTTTTTTCATCAACCACATACCTTCCTCTGTGCTTAACAATGACATTCCCCATAACCTGTTGTTTCCAGATGCTTCTCTCTATCCTCTATCCCCACATATCTTTGTTTGTACCTGTTTTGTTCATGATCTCACTCCTGGTAAGGACAAGTTAACATCCAAAACCTTTAAGTGTGTTTTTCTTGATTATTCTCGTATCAAAAGGGTTATCATTGTTATTCTCCTGAGCTTAACCTTTTGGGTTGAATTGATTCTTTACAAAATCAAATGGAACATACAAATGTAATGTACACGCCACATGACCTTATTGTTACAAAATGAGGTTTTCCCCCCACTTAATCCCGCCTAAAGTTTCATTTGAAGTATATGGAGGTTAATGTTGTTAGAGTATAATATAAAACCATTAAAGAGGCTCTCTAGTTAAAAACAAATGTCTATTTGGTTTAACTAGAGTAACATTTTCACTTAAAATCAAACTCAAGTAGTTAAGTTGAGAAACAAATATACAAAATGTATTTTTGTGCTTAATTTAAAAAATACTCTTTCCCGTAATGCCATAATTAGGGGAGGAAGAATTTGGGACTTCCCCTCCCTTTTTCTCCTAAAAAATCTTCCAAACAAGGAACTAGAAAAGAAGATTTGTATATAATTGAATTGTATAATATTTGTACAAGAGTTCTTTATTTAAAGAGACTAAAAAACCTAATGGGCTAAGCCCAAATACACTTATAGAGTATTCTAACTATTACAAAATAATAATAAAATAAATTTATTATTTACAATACTCCCCCTCAAGCTGAGGAATGGATATTTATCATTCCCAGCTTGGTAGTAAGTTCTTGAAATCTATCATTAGGAAGACCCTTGGTTAAGACATCAGCCAATTGACGACCAGAAGGAATATATTGAGTAGTGATCAGTCCACTATCTAATTTCTCTTTAATGAAGTGGCGATCAATCTCAATATGTTTGGTTCGATCGTGTTGAATTGGATTGTGGGCTATACAAATAGCTGACTTGTTATCACAAAGTAACTTCATAGATCCTTCATATCTCACCTTGAGATCATCTAGAATGATTTTCAGCCATAATAACTCACATATACCTTGAGCCATAGCTCGAAATTCTGCTTCTGCACTTGATCTAGCAACCACATTTTGCTTTTTACTTCTCCATGTTATAAGATTTCCACAGAGAAACATACAATAGCCCGAAGTAGACCGTCGGTCAGTCACAGATCCAGCATAATCGGTGTCTGTATAAACTTCTAAGGTTAAGTTTCTTCCTCTCTAGAACAATAGTCCTCTACCTGGTGTGCCTTTCAGATATTGGAGAACCTGTCCCCAACTTGCAAGTGTTTCTCCCTCGGATCATGCATAAATTGACTAACAACACTAACTGCATAAGCTAGATCAGGTTTAGTATAAGCTAGATATATCAATCTGCCCACTATTCGTTGATATTGTCCTTTGTCAACTGGAGAGCTCTCATTTTCACTTCTTAGTATGTGATTCTGCTCAATCGGAGTATTGGAAAGGTTACACCCAAGTTTTCCTGCTTCTTTAAGGAGGTCAAGAACATACTTCCTTTGACAAATAAATATCCCTTGCTTTGAATGAGCAACTTCTATCCCAAGAAAATATCTCAGTTTTCCAAGATCTTTAACTTCAAATTCAACAGTCAATCTTTTTTTCAGAGGACATTTCTCACCTATATTATCCCCTGTTATAATAATGTCATCAACATAAACTAGAAGGATAGTGGTCTTACCTTCCTGGGAATGTTTAAAGAAAAGTTTATGATCTCCTTGGCTTTGCTTATATCCCAATGAAAGCATGACTTTGGTAAATCTTCCAAACGAAGCACGCGAGGATTGCTTCAAACCATAAAATGCCTTCTTTAACCTGCAAACTTTATTATCTCCAATTGTAGAGTTAAATCCTGGTGGAATCTCCATGTAAACCTCATCTTCTAATTCACCATTGAGGAAGACATTTTTTACATCAAATTGGTTCAAATCCCAGCTAAAATGAGCAGCGAGGGACAATAGAACTCTTACAGTGTTCATTTTGGCCACTGGAGCAAATGTTTCTTCGTAATCAATGCCATAGGTCTGTGTGTATCCCTTGGCTACCAATCGAGCTTTATTCCTCTCAAGAGTCCCATCATAATTATACTTCGGAGTATACACCCATCTGCACCCTACTGTCTTTTTTTCATTTGGCCTGCCAACAACTTCCCATGTATTATTCTTCTCCAATGCATTCATCTCCTCATGCATGGCTTGAACCCAATTATCATCCTTTAATGCTTCATGTACTGATTTCGAGATTGAAATGGAGTCAAGTGCTGTAATAAAACTTCTATGCTGCAGAGAAAGATTCTTAGAGGAGACAAAATGAGAAATAGGGTGTTGGGTACAAGACCTTTTCCCTTTTCTTACAGCAATGGGTAAGTCATCAGAATTAATATCAGGCTCAGGAATAAAAGAAGTAGTGTGTTCAGTACTTATCAGCGGTTCAGGCGATTGCAGTTGCTGATGGGGCAGTGTGGGTTGTTTCTTCCTTTGGTAGAATAGTTCGGGTGTCCCAGCTTTGCGTACTTTCTGTCTATCAATAGGAGGCATGTCACATGAGGAATCAGATGAATTTTCAACCTCAGCAATTAAGTCTTCCTTCTCATTGTCATGTAGTGTAACTACTGGAGTAGAAGATGTAGGTAACAGAAAGGGAGACTCAGACTCGAAGAAAATGGATGAAGCTTCTACACTATTCTCCCCCTGAAGCTGAGGGTGTAGAAAGTAAGACTCAGATTCGTGGAAGCTAACATCCATAGAGACAAAGAATTTACGACTTGGAGGGTGGTAACATTTGTATCCTTTCTTGTTGGGAGCATAACCAAGGAAGACACACTTAAGGGCTCTAGGCTCTAATTTACTCCGATGTTGTTTATGGATATGGACGAAGGCAACACATCCAAAGATACGAGACTGGAGACTTTGCATAATTGGAACAGAAGGAAAAAAAGAGGTCATGAGATCAACAGGACTTACATGGCCAAGGACTCTGGAAGGCAAGCGGTTGATCAAATAGGTTGCAGCTAATAAGGCTTCTCCCCAATAAGAGTTAGGTACAGATGTCTGAAACAATAATGCTCTGGTGACTTCAAGCAAATGTCGATTTTTTCTTTCAGCAACCCCATTCTGTTGAGGGGTATCCACGCATGTGAGCTCATGAATCATACCCTTATCTAAAACGAATTGTGACAGGCGCTGGTTGACATACTCCGTACCATTGTCAGATCTTAATCTCTTAATACTTTTACCAAACTGTGTCTCGATCATTTGATAAAATCGAATAAACAATTTTGGTACTTCTGACTTGTCTTTCATCAAGAATATCCATGTCACCCGAGTGCAATCATCAATAAAAGAAACAAACTATCTAGCACCTGAAATATTATGTACTTTAGAAGGGCCCCAAACATCTGAATGGATAAGAGTAAAAGGCTCAATGCTCTTTATTGAACTTGAAGGAAAGGGCACACGGTGGTAATTCGCAAGCTCACAAACATCACAATGGAAAAAGTCAATTGCCTGATCCTTAAATAAAGAAGGAAACATTGACTTCAATAAGCCAAATGACGGGTGCCCTAGACGTTTGTGATGAAGCCAAATCTGTGAGAATGAAGTAGACGGGTGATGACTCATCAATAATTGATTCCCGGTCTCCCTTGTAGCATGCTCTGGAATGAGATAGTACAACCTACCTTGCTCCTTAGCATCTTCAACCGTCCTCCCCGTGGTGATATCCTGAATAACACAATGGGTAGAAAAAAAGGTGACAGCACAATTCATGTCAGTTGTAAGCTTATAAGTGGAGATAAGATTGGTAGAGAGCTGAGGAACATAAAGAACATTCTTTAAAAATAAGGAAGGTTGAATTTGAATGTTACCAGAACCCACAACTGATTTGTGGGATCCATCAGCTACAGCTATAGTACGGATACCACTAGTAGGGTGATATGAAAGAAAAGAATCAGCTAGGCAAGTCATATGATCAGTTGCACCAGAATCCATAATCCATGAATTTTTGAAATCAGTGCAAGATGTAAGAAGAGATGTAGGGTGTGTAATCTTACCAAACATAGTTGATCAGAAAAATAAAATAAAGTTCTGTTTTTTTTTTTTTCTCGATGAACAGTATCGGTGAACAGTGCGCGATGAACAGTGCCGGTGAACAGTGCGCGATGAACAGTATCGCGTGAACAGTGCGCGATGACACAGTACTTTTTTTTTTGTTTTTTTTGTTTTTTGCTTAAGCTGTTCCGGTCGTCTGATGACAAAGAAACCTCCGTAGAATGATAGATCTGAGAAAACAGAGTGAAACAGGGGTCCTCACGGTCCAAAAGGTCCCCGAATTTTTTTTTCCCGGTGGCGGCTTTGTGGCGGCGAGAGGCAAAAGGGTTTGGTTTTTAGAGGTAGTGATTTGCGGAAGCAGAGCCCTCAGAATCGAGAGCTCTGATACCAACTAGAAAAGAAGATTTGTATATAATTGAATTGTATAATATTTGTACAAGAGTTCTCTTTTTAAAGAGACTAAAAAACCTAATGGGCTAAGCCCAAATACACTTATAGAGTATTCTAACTATTACAAAATAATAATAAAATAAATCTATTATTTACAATAAAGGATATTATAATTGCCATGAATCAACTATCTCAAAAGCGTAAATTGTTTGATGAAGACATATAAATGATTTTATGTTTCATTTCTAACATGCCCCCTTATGCAAGAGTCTTTTGGGCTTGAAGTGTGAACAATGCACAGACCCACCTAACTTGTGTCGAAACTTTTTATCTGAAAGATGGTACATCAAGGATTAAACTCAACCATTTGGTCATAGAGGATACCATGTCATAAACTGTCCCAAAAGCTTAAAATGTTAGGTAAAGACACATGAAAGGTTTTTGTAGGAAATTAGAATTGAAAATATTTTCGTTTTTATTTTTCTATTAATTAGAGGATAGGACTAATGACTTATTGCTGAGTCATCCTTATCGATTATTTCTCATTCTCTCTTGTATAAATCTCCCTACCAGTGTAAAATCATTTGAATCAATTCAGAAAAAAATAATTCTTTTTATATTTCAATATAGTATCAAGAGTGGGTTCGTTCCACCCCTAGACCAGCCATCCTCAAGGCTGAAAGCACTGTTCACCGCGCCAGAGTTACTATTCACGGCTGGAGTACTGTTCATACAGGAATCACTGTTCACTGCGCCAGAGTACTGTTCACGGACGGAGTACTGTTCACCAACGACACTGTTCACGCCGGAAACACTATTCATAAAAAAAGAAGGAAAAATAAAATAAAATTTCTACCTTCTCTCCTCATTGATGTCTTTCTCGTTCGATTCTTTCGCTTCCGCATCTGCCTCTGCTGACTCTAATGGAGTGTTTCTCAGCAGAACTCAACTTCAGAGGTTTCTGACTCAACCTGCTAAGGCCACTAAAAATGTGGCTCAACAAGGTATGGGCTTTCATGTAGGCAATGAAACTCGTTGGATTCTTGATTCTGGGGCATCTGACCATATGACAGGTAACAGACCTTGTTTGTTCTTACACTCTATATTCTAAACCTTCTCGGATCAAAATTGCCGATGGCAGTTTCTCCCTGCTTGTTGGACACGGAACCGTCAAATTTTTCGAACAAATTATCTTAACATCAATTCTTCATGTTCCTCATCTGGCTTGCAATCTCATTTCCATTAGTAAGTTGACCTCTGAGTTGCAATGTTTCACTAAATTCTTTGCACATGGTTGTGTTTTTCATGAACAGGACTCAGAGAAGATGATTGGCAGTGCTAGAGAAGATGACAGACTTTACTACTTTGAGGAGAGTGTGACGCATGAGGCTACCTTCGTGGAAAACGATTCTATGTTTCTCTCTGACTCTTGTGATGATGTTATGCTGTGGCACCGTAGGTTAGGCCATCCTAGTTTTATCTATCTTCATAAGTTGTTACCAAAGTTATTCATTAACAAAAGTCTCAGTTTGTTTTCTTGTGATATTTGTCAACTTGCCAAGCATACTCGTGTTCATTATCCGTCCAGAGCTCGCCATGACTCTTCCCCATTTACTTTGATTCATAGTGACATATGGGACCCAGCCCGAGTAAAGAATATTTTAGGTGCTGGTTCATTACATTCATTGATGACCACTCCCAAGTTTGTTAGGTATACCTTCTAAAGGATAAGTCAAATACTGCATTCACTTTCAAACAATTCCATGCCATGGTCTAAGCCCAATTCCAAGTTTCTATACAAATTCTTCGTACAGAAAATGGCAAAGAATATTTCAATTCTATTCTTGGGGAATATCTCTCCCAACATGACATCCTTCACCAAAGCTCATGTCTTGACATACCCCAACAAAATGGAGTTGCTGAAAGAAAAAATGCACATCTCCTTGAAGTTGCTTGAGCTCTTATGTTTACTATGAGTGTCCCTACATACCTTTGGGGGGAAGCCGTATTCACTGCCTCATATCTTATCAATCGAATGCCATCTCGTACTCTCAACTTTCAATCTCCTATTTCTAGTCTTGTCCACACCTTCCCCTCCTTCTAGGGCATCTCATCACTACCTCCCAAGTTGTTTGGTTGTGTCGTGTTTGTCGATATTCCCTCTCATCAACGGTCCAAGTTTGATCCTAAGTCTCTCTGGTGTGTCTTCATTGGTTATTCTCCTACCCAACGATGCTATAAGTGTTATTCACCCTCTCTTCGTAAGGTTTTTGTTTCTATGGATGTCATCTTTTCTGAAACTCAGCCTTTTTTTCCCTTGATTTCTCTTCAGGGGGAGTCTATAGGAATAGATGAAGATAAGTCATGGGAGCCTACTGATGCCACAGTGTTACCTCTACTATTGGAGACAAGGGGAGCTACAATACCTTCACCATTGGAGACAGGGAGAGCCTCCTCAAAGTGGGGACAAGTTTATAGCAGGCGAAAGCCCACTCAAAGCGTGAATAACCCAGAATCTCTGCACTGCCAGGATTTTGAACTGAGTTCTAGTTCCAGCACCCTGACACTTAGTGCCATGACACAACTGATCTACACTTGCCCGTTGCTCTTAAAAAAAATACTCGATCTTGTACTGCTCATCCTATTTCTAATTATATTTTGTATGCAAAGTTGTCCTCAGGATTTTGTGCTTTCAACACTACGTTGGATAATACAAAGATACCAAGAGATATACATGAGGCCCTCAATGATCCAAAATGGAGGGATGTTGTCTTTGAAGAAATGAATGCATTAGAAAGAAATGGAACTTGGGAGACAGTGACCTTGCCACAAGGAAAACGGGCAGTAGGATGAAAATTGGTGTTTACAATAAAATTCAATGCAAATAATAGCATCAACAGATACAAGGCAAGATTGGTTGCGAAGGGGTTCACTTAGATTCGTGGGATAGATTATCATGAGACTTTTGCTCCAGTTGCCAATCCGAGTTCTCTTATCTCTTGTAGCCAACCTAGATTGGCCTCTACAATAGTTAGATGTAAAGAATGTATTCCTAAATGGCGATTTACATGAGGAGGTCTATATAGATTCTCCACCTAGCTTTGCAAAAGGATATGGATCAGTGTGTAAACTGAAGAAGTCTCTCTATGGGTTGAAACAGTCCCCTAGAG
The DNA here is from genome assembly GCF_033153095.1 of Gastrolobium bilobum. Classification (NCBI taxonomy): domain Eukaryota; kingdom Viridiplantae; phylum Streptophyta; class Magnoliopsida; order Fabales; family Fabaceae; genus Gastrolobium; species Gastrolobium bilobum. Next base: position 30,348 of record NW_026896360.1, on the reverse strand, counting down.
AATGGTTCGAAAAATTCACACAAGCTGTCAAAGGAAGAGGTTTCATCCAAACGCAAACTGATCATACTCTCTTCCACAAACACTCTAAGAATGGTAAAGTCATTATTCTTATTGTTTATGTGGATGATATAGTTCTTACAGCTGACTATAGTGAGGAATTAAACTCCTTGAAAGAATACCTAGCAACTCAGTTCAAGTTAAAGGACCTTGGAACTTTTAAATATTTCTTTGGTATGGAAGTTGCTCGGAATAAAACGGGCATCACTCTCACACAAAAGAAGTATGTTCTAGTTCTTTTGTTGAAAACATGAATGTTAAGATGTAAGCCGACAAAGACACCTGTGGAGCCTAACACCAAGTTAGGTATTGAAGATGGGAACGAGGTGGACAAAGAGCAATATCAGAGATTGGTCGGCAAACTAATCTATCTATCCCACAAGCGACCTGACATTGCCTTTGCGGTGAGTATGGTTAGTTAATTCATGCACTCACCCAAGGAGAAACATCTTTGTGCAATCTATAGGGTACTTAGATACCTCAAAAACACTCCAGACAGAGGATTATTCTTTAGAAAGGGGTATAAAAGGACATTGAAATCTACACTGATTCAGAGTAGGCAGTCTCATCATGGACAGGAGATCTACCTCAGGCTATTGCACCTATGTGTGGGGAAATCTTGTTACTTGGAGAAGCAAAAAGCAAACAGTAGTTGCAAGAAGTAGTGCTGAAGCAGAATTTCGAGCTTTAGCTCATGGAGTTTGTAAAGGAATCTGGTTGAGAAGACTTCTTGAAGAGTTGAAGATCTCGTATTCCCAACCAATAAAACTATATTGTGACAACAAGGCAACTGTCAGCATCGCTCAAAATCCTGTGCACCATGATCGAACAAAGCACGTGGAAGTTGATTGTCACTTCATTAAAGAAAAATTAGATGATGGAAGTGTGCATATGATGTATGTTCCTACCAAAGAGCATACTGCAGATATCCTCACTAAAGATCTACATCGTCCATCCTTTTGAAGACTTGATTGGCAAGTTGGGAATGGTCAACATTTACCTCCCAACTTGAGGGAGAGTGTAGGAAATTACAATTAAAAATATTTCCGTTTTTATTTTTCTATTAATTAGTGGATAGGACTAATGACTCATCGCTGAGTCATCCTTATCAATTTTTTCTCATTCTCTCTTGTATAAATCTCCCTACCAGTGTAAAATCATTTGAATCAATTTAGAAAAAAACAATTTTTTTTATATTTCAATAGTTTTATATTAAACCTAACATTAATTATGATATAATTAACACTTTTGTCAGAAATTATTGATATTGTTTGCAAATATTTCTCTTCTGGTAGTGCCAAATATCGGACATCGTGATGTGGGTTATGGTTGACATAATCTTGGTTTTCCATGTAGGAATTGATGGTCATGCTGCATTAGAAGGTCCAGTTGAGGAGGTGGCTAGGATAGAGGCTAGAGAAGCTGAAGATTTACTGCAAGACTTGGGTATTCAGGTGCTGTAGGCCTACTCCTTATGCTTAGTTGCTTCTTCTCTAGTTGCTTATATTTGGCTTGAAAGAATCTTTGGTGTCCTCTGTTCTATGCTATTAGTATGAATGTGTCATAATTCTCGTGAATTTATCAAGTGGTATCATATCATCTGGACATTTGTGCCTATTTGCAGGAATGCAGCATTATGGTATCCTCTTCTCAACCCACAGCCATAGGAATATAATGGAGATTACATTGACATAAGTTGTGAATATGGATGCTTTATATTTTTGGAGTCTTAAAGGGGAGAGCTAGGGTAAATTAGATGGACCTCCCCTTAGGAGGCTTATGAAGCCCATGCAAACAACCCATCTAGTTTCAGAAATTGCATTGGCCTAACCATGGATTAAAGCATTTTTACCGATTAAAATTTAAACTTTTATGAAAATGAATTATAAAATACACATGCTAGATTCATACCATAATCCTAGAACCCTAGGTGCCACATTTCAAGAAGCAAAACTAATTACATGAATAGTGAAACTAGATTCACATACCAATGTACAGCCCAGGCTCTGATGAGTGAATGAATTATTGATTCAGGAATCACTGATTATGTTTGTTACTCTTTGTAGTAGTTCAAACATGGCATACCTGTCAGCAATGGACATAGATATTTTAAGCTTGAAAATGGGAACTTGTGTCTGCATTTGCAGTAGGACATGTTATTTATAAGACTATGGTTTTGAGTGACTGTTTATTTGTTCCGGATTTCAAGAGGAATTCAATTTTTGTTAGTTGTTTTGGTTAAAACATGGTTTGACAATGCAATTGATTCCGCAGTTACATTTCGAAGTTCATCTTCGTCTTGTTTGTTCTGGTACATTGTTTAAATAGTCTTTATTACCTATGCCCTATACCCTTTTTAAATTTGTTATGTTGAATGGAAAGGATGATGAACAAGAACTTTCACCAAAGAAATAAAAGTTTCAAATGAAACATCACTTTGGCCTTTGTGATTGAGTCATATTATCTCAAGTAGGAAACATATTTTAGTTAAAAGAGGGACTGAAAGTTCAATAATCTTTTAACTAACAGCTACATGTTAGTCCTATTTGGAAGGTAAAGTGGCCAAACAATCCTACAAGGGCCAAAAAGGTTTGCGCAACTATTCAACTGGAACTGGTACATACTAATGTATGTGGACCAATTAGTGTTCAGAACAGAAGAGGTGATGAGTACTTCATTATATGAATGTTTACTCTGGATTTGGACAGATGAACCAAGTGCACCATAAGTCTAAAGCTTTTGGAAATTCCAAGAGGTTTAGTCTGAGGCAGAAAAGCATGTAGGTGTTCAAATCAAAAACACTTTGGTCTGACTAAAGTGTTGGCTACCTGTCTGGTAAGTTCAGGTCTTACCTGATTTAAGAGGGGATAGTTTTTGTAACTGTCAACTCTAAGAATGCATTAGTTGAATGAAGTTGCAGTATGCAAAAATCAAACATTTCTAGACTTGGTGAAGATCATGTTCAATTATTCATCTTTGTCAATGTTGTTCAAGGGAGATGCCTAAGAGAAGGAAATGTACCTTCTTAACTTGATTCCATCAAAAGTTTGTTGTAAAGACACCTAAAGAATTATGGAAAGGGTGCAAGCCCAGATCAAACCATATTCGGATTTAGGGTGCTACGACACACGTCTTACAACAACAGTCAAATGGGATGGAATCTTGTATGGAAGAGTGCATATATTTTGGCTACCCTAAGAGAACTAGGGATGATTTCTTATTTAGTCTTAAGGACAAGATAATCTAATTGAGCACTTACATGATTTTCTTAAAGGAGGACTAGATAAGAAATTATAAGCTCTTAAGTTAAGTTATTCTTGATGAGATTTATCTCAGATCAAGAATTTCTAGAATCTCTAGAAGCTTCATCCACTGTTCCCTTGATTGTTCAAGAGGGGATAAATATATCTCTAAGTGAACAAACAAGAGAACCATGATTGGAAATTCAACATGATAATATATAAGTGAAACTAGTAGAAATATTAGTATCACATGTAAAGGAACAATATCAAGTATAAGCGGATCCTCAAGAAATTGAAGATCCATCATTTGACCCACTCTTTGTTTTACCTATAAATACACAAGGTCTAGTGCAGTACATTCGTAGTGGGAGAGAACCTTGTTAACTCTCAAGTTGTCTCTTGTTGAGTGACATTGATCCTACTAGTTACAATAATGCACTAGAAAATGTTGTTGATCAAGTGTTGCTCAAGCTATGAACAATGAGATGAAATACTTGTATTTCAACTCCGTTCGGTCCTAGTAAAAACACCAAGAGGGGTAAAACCAACAAGGTGCATGTGGACATAAAAGGCAAAGAGAGGATGGACAGGAAGGTGAAAAACTTCAAAGCTAGGCATTTTTTGCCAGACGCCATGCTTGAGTCTATCCAGATTCTCTTGGTTGCTATAAGTCTCAATTATGAGATTTAATTTTGGGAGTTGGATGTCAGGATATCTGCATACTACAACCAAAAAGGGTTTATAGCAAATGGGTAGAAACACACGGTATGCAAGTTGTGAAAGTCTATTTCATAGTCTTAAGCAAGCATCCAGGTCTTGGAACATCAGTTTTGATCAGGTTATCAAAATTTTGATTTTGAGAGAACCTTGATGAATGATGTGTATTTGTATGTAAAGGATCCAACGGAAGACATTAGTTTTTTCTGGTACTTTATGTAGATGATATGCTCCTTATTGGAAACAACGTGGAGGTAATATCAAGCATAAAGAGTTGGCTAAGTTAGTGTTTTGGTATGGAAGTACTGGGGAAGCCAATTATATTCTTGGTATAAAACTCTTATGAGGCCGGAAGAATAAGTTGTTGGCATCACCTCAGGCTACTTACATTGACAAAACTCTTGCCAAAATTCAACATGAGAATTCTAAGAGAAGAATTATAATTCTCAGATGTGGAATTCATCTTCCTAAGGAGTAACCAAAGACTTCTAAGAAGAAAGAATGCATGAGTAGGATATCTTATGCTTTGGCAAAGGTAGACTCATGCATATCATGTTGGGCATTAAACCAGACATCTGTCACGCAGTGGGAGTAGAGAGATAGTACCATTTTGAACCTAGAGGAATACTAGATTATTGTTAAGCATGTACTCAAGTATCTTTGGAGAACGAGAGATTATATGCTGGTATATTCTAGTGGGAGTCTTGAAAAGCTGAGTTTTCAAAAATTCAGTTATTTCAAGTGGATATTGACTCAAGAAAATCAACCTCGAGCTATGAGTTTTTCACTAAACTCAGATAGCATTAGAGGTGGATCTTGCAGACCCAGTTACTAAGAGTTTGCCTGAACTTGTGTTCGAGAGGCATGTTACTTCTTTGGGTCTTAGGAGGATCCCAGACTTGCATTAAGCAAGTGGGAGTTATTGGTTTCATTGTGCTCTTGGAGTAAGACGATGAAACAATAAAATAATTTTCTGAATTTCATAAATAAGGCTTTATTTATTTATTTTGCGCACTATTTACAAACATAAAGGTCCGGATCAAATTGTGGAGTATATGATCATATGGATACGTTCATGGAGGACATGATCATAGGATCTCACAATTGATGAATGAAGTCACAGCCATTAAATAAAGTTGGGCACTTCATTCAGGCTGCAATATTTTATGAAGTGATTTTGTCCGAATCATTGTAAAATATTGGTGTGAATTAACATTCACATGGAAAGGATCAAGGAGAGATTTGATTAAGGTTGTTTTTCTGTCATAAGGTATCAAATCTCCAGTTAACTATAGTTATGTGATTGCTCTTAATCCTGAGTTTATTATAAATAGGTAATCAAATAGTTTTCATTCTTTGATTTACCAACGGGTGAGGTCCGATCTTTTGACGGCCAATAACTCGGTGTTTTGGGAGTGAGATTATTTGATTATCAGTATTTATGAGATAAACAACAAGGAATTTATAGGAAATGTCCCCTTGATATATTTCGGTACTTGGATATTAAAGACACTGGCCAGTGCATGTAATCCATTAGAGAAATTATCAAAGTCAAGGGAATAAATAATTGATTGGGTTACAGAAAACTAATCAATGAATTATAGACATTCTATAAAGGGGCAATGCATATTAATGTTATAAAGGTCATTAATCTTGGAGTTCACGTTCGGGCTTTTAGTGGAGTAGCACCGAATTAGATAATCTTGTAAAGATTATCAGGAGCCTTGATCAATGACAAATGGTAGGTCCCCAGGCTAGCTCGAGACAAGGGATGAGGTATATTATCAGATGATGATAACTTATGGGCTACATGGTCTTGGGTTTACGAACTCAAGTTTGTATCTTAAAGAGCAAGTGGGAGATTGTTGGATATATGCTCTTTTGGTCACTAAAGTCCTATTGGGCTTCAGTGAAACTTGAGCCCATGAGGCTTAGGGTTGAGTTATGTCTAAGACCTAAGCGTATATATTCATAGTTTTCTCCTCTTGTGCCTCCAAGGTGATCAGATCATCAGAAACAAACCTAAGAGGCAGACGTTCATCATCTGAACGGTTGCCCACACAACCATCTCATCCTCCTCGAGAGATAGTCTGGAAGATCTGCCACAGTCCAGCTTCAAGGAGGTTGTTCGTGCTGCGGCGCTGAGGTGAGCTGTTCGTGAAGAGGAATCCTACAAGGGAAGATTCTACACGAGACCTGCGCACCGAGAGGTAATTGTGAAACGATGATGATTCGGTAAGCATACCAATGTACTAGGTCCTAAACCGCTTCCGCATAAATCTAAGATTTCCTACAATTACTCCGTGTATAACTTCTATTCTTTTTCTTTTCTTTTTTTTTCAAATACACATACTCCCTGCACAACTTTCTCTAAACATCCTCTAACAAAAAACTAAATGCAGGCCTTTGTATAATATGAAACCAGAGGGGATGTTTTCATAGGTTTCACAAACTTGAGACTTAATGTAATTTGCTTATATTATCGCTTAATTTGTTTGTGATTCAAGGCCCTAGCAGATGAATACTATATTACTCTATTTTTTGTCATGGGATTGTCGCCCTTGCGTGTGAACAATTAGATCAGTATCAACCTTACTCAAAAAGGTGTGCCAGATTTGAGGAAATTGTATATAATGCTGAGTTTGTTCTGTTTGCTTCTAAACTAATTTGTTGTTTCGTTGTACTATTTAAACATTTGTTTTTCTTCATTTTTTATTAATTTTATGGGTTTTTTTTTTTTTTTTTTATACTAGTTAGCAATGAACTAACATTTCTATTTTACCTCCAGATCTGGCCTACTGTGTATCTTTCACCACTTGTTACTTTCTTCATTAATTGTTGCTGACTGGCACACTGATTTCATCTTTCTGTACTTTTACCCTCCCAATCTACTGTATTTGGATTTTGTCTGGGAGGTTTTTTAATGTACATTATGGAAATAACACTGTTTTGTGTCCTCATGCAGAGCCCTTCTTCATCAAGAAATTCACCTCGTGGAATATTCTGTACCCGTACATTGAATCTACGATCAATTAGTGCCATTGGATATGACATGGATTATACCTTGATGCATTATAATGTGATGGTAATTGTTGAAACCATAGGGATTTAGGTAGGGATGAAGGAAAATAGAGAATAAAGACACTACATAATATTCTCCTGTGTATAACGATATGATACAAAAGACAAAAGTACTAATCCTTATTTATACCGTTACTAGAGTCAGAACATAATCCTAATCAAATATGGAAACAAATTAGAAAATATAATAAAATGTGGGAACCATTCCCACAAGATTATCCAAGATACTTCAAGATATTTTAAGATACAATAATGATATTATGAGATATTTTCTGGATATTCTAATACTCCACCTCATTTTTAACTTTACTAAGCTTTAAGCTTGTTACAATTAAACACATCAAAAGAAATAAAAGTAAAAATATATTGTAGAGGCAGGCAAGAGTATTTGGGACTAGAGAGGGGCCATACTGCATATGGAATAAAGACAGAAACCAAACTGCATCTGGGACAGATATAGAGCCGGTGCAAGTTGCAGCTATATAAGTTACCATCACAATGATCATCGATGGGAAGAAAAGTCATCACTGGTATGATCATTAGTGGATTGTGGGGATTGATTGTCAATAGGAAAAGATGTAACTTTATCATTCTTGCTCTCCCCCTCAATGCCATGATGGCATTGGATAAATAAAAAACAATACCTAAAAGGAAATAGAGTGAAGATGAAGATTTAACAACCTGTAGATGCTGGGAGAACAAACAAACATCCTAAAGACAAAAGGCAAGAGAAAGTTAGACCAGACATGAAAACACATGAATAGAGCGCTACATATAGGTCAGGAGACGATTAGACCCAAAACGCAACTAAACACCCTTTGGAGGGGTGTTAACCAATCCAGTTGGTGTCATCAGATTGGCCACTACAAGGTGAGCGGAGATGGCGACCAAAAATAAGGGAGATGGGCGGTCGAGATCACACACACGAAAGAGCTAAATTAGTTAGATTTTGTCAAATGGTATGTGGTGGCGTGTTCGAGCTCTGGGTGTGGTGTTGGTGTAACTTTAGGACCTAGTCTACTTGAACATGCCAAAACTAATAGTGGTGGCAAGGTGAAAAGATAGGCACACAAGGGTAAATCTATCACCCATACAAAAGAGAGAGAAAAAGGAAAGAGAAAGTGATGTTGGATTAGTTTTGGTGGATGGAATTTGTGCATGTTCAATGGAAAGGAAAGAATCATAGAGATAAATGTTAGATGAAACAAGTAAAAATACAAATTATTTTCCCCTTACTATGCTTAAAATTTTTGCTAATGTATGTTAAAATCATTTGCATTCTACTTCAAATAGTAGAAGTATACAAGTGTCATAAAGCAACTTTATCAAAAGTTTAAGCTGTTAAATGAAGACACCTGAATGATTTTATATATATAACGCACCCCCTCATGCCAAGAGTCTCGTAGGTTTGAAGCGTGAAGTATACACAGGCCCTCCACACCAAAAAAACATTTTTTAGTGATTGAAGTGTGGGCAATGCACAAGCCCACCATATCAAAGGCCTTTATAAAGGTTGAAGCATGGAAATTAAACTTTTTATTATTAAAATGGGGACAGCAAAGATCGAACTCTAGATCATTTGGTCATTGAGTCTAGGATACCATGTCATGAACAAACACTCCCAAAAGTTTAAATTGTTCAAACACGTGAATGATTTTATATCTCTAACAATAAGTATAAAAAAGGTTATTTATTTTTATGTGTTTCCTGAAACTTTATGTTTTTTAGTGTTATGTATACAGATAAATGGACTTCTCTGATATAGATAAGTGTTTTTTCAGGCTTGGGAAGGGCGCGCTTATGACTACTGTATGGAAAACCTCAAGAATATGGGTTTCCCTGTTGATGGACTTGCATTTGATCCAGACCTGGTAACATGTTATCTCTGGCAAGCTGAAGCATTTAGCAATTCATAGGATTAGTATTATCTCGTTTGACCAAGTGATCTTTGCATTCCATTAAATTGTTCAGGTTATTAGAGGCCTTGTCATAGACAAAGAGAGAGGCAATTTGGTTAAAGCTGATCGATTTGGTTATGTAAAAAGAGCCATGCATGGAACCAAAATGTTATCTACTTGTGCTGTTAGGTAAGTGTTGGGCATTGTAATTCTGATTTTTGATAATGGAAATTCATGCAGAGTCTTGCTAATTTGTTATACCAACATACCCTGCAACAAGTAACAACTTATTAAAATATATATCACTTTAAGTGACAATGATTCTACAAGACTGCGCTCTAGAGAAATAATGCTATTTGGCATTGAGTTATTGATGAACTATGGAAGTTGATACAATGCAGTTATATATTCAATTGTTCAGAAGAACACATTCAACATATCACCAGTACTCCATCTTCTGAAATAAGTTAACACTAAATTTGTGCATTATATGTAAGCACATGGATCAGCTACTGTTTCCTTATTGACTTCCTTGCGGCAAAGCCTTCATTTTGTTAGATATATATTAACCTATAAATTACTTAGTAGATATCATTTATCAAAAACAGGAATAATAGTTTCTGTAGTGTTACCTAATTTTGTATGCGTGGAAGTGAGATGTACGGGAGAGAACTGGTGGACCTGCGGCAGGAGAGTCGATGGGAGTTTCTCAACACATTGTTCTCTGTGTCTGAAGCTGTGGCCTACATGCAGGTGTGTTCCAATTGCTGTTGAAAACCTATACATTGTGCTGCAAATTTTGCAGTAGCATTCAGATCTTAGTTTATGTGGTCTTTTATTATCCCTTCAAAGGGTGATGGGTTATGTTGGTGTCTAAAAATTGAGTGTTGGTGGCTATATCTATGAACCCTAATGGGGTAAGCAGAAAGTCACAAAACTGTCAAGTCTCCTTAATTGACTCTTTTTGGATCAACTAGGGTTTCCAAATATTTTATTCTTTCAAGTAGTTAATAGGTCCAAATGGGAATTCCAGCATATTAAGATGAGACGTTTTAACATGAAGCAGCTCCTGTAACTATAAGCTGCCTCGGTCTATTTGTTTGACTCTTGTCTCTTTGTAACTGGTAACCTTGTATGCATCTAATTTACTCAAATGTGAACTTTTAATTTGATTCAACATTTGACTGGGATGAACTTCATTCATGTCATTTGATTTCTTTCAGGTGGTTGACAGATTCAATGATGGGGCTATACCATCAGATCTTGGCCCCTTTGATTATAAAGGGCTTTATAAGGTAATACGGTGCAAATACTTTGTTAAATTATATTTGATTAGGGATGGTCTTTTCTTTACCATTGGCATGACTTTCAGGCTGTTGGAAAAGCTCTCTTCAGGGCACATGTAGAAGGTCGCCTGAAGGTATACATGTGTCGTCATTGTCCAGGATGATATATTTATGCTGTGCTTTATTTGCCCATAATGACTTATTGATTTTATGCAGAATGAGATTATGTCTAACCCTGAACAGTTTGTGGAGCCTGATCCGGAATTGCCGTTGGTACTTTTGGATCAAAAGGAGGTATTTTGCCTGTAATATGTTATCTTTGCATAGCATGTGATGTTTGCTTCTACTCATTACTTAGTTGTCTTCATGAAACAGGCTGGCAAAAAACTTCTGCTTATTACCAATTCAGATTATCGCTATACAAACACAATGATGCAGCATGCATTTAATAGATTCCTTCCCAGTGATATGGATTGGCGAGATTTATTTGATATGGTAAGTTCTCATAATTTATTAATACAATATGAAGTTATCCTCTTGACATTGGAAGAACAAAAAACACACAATATTCTCTTCATTTTGGTGCCCTGAATCAACAACCTCATCTTTTTTGTGAAATAAGTGTTGCGTATGGATGTTGCTCTTGTTCATAAGTAGGTAATTGTCTCAGCACAGAAACCAGAATTCTTCCAAATGTTACACCCCATGTATGAAGTGGTGACAAGCGAGGGTCTGATGCGTCCATGCTTCAAGGCTCAAATTGGTAATTAGTGCTCCATATGCCTATATTGTATGACTCATTCGCTTTTCCACAAAAGTTTAAGAATATTCTTAATTTCTGATAGAGAACATCACATATTTCTTCAAACTTTTATTTTAAAGTTTAATATATAAATCAATTGAAGAGTGTTATTTTGAACACTATTCCTAAGTTTACTTCTTGTCTTTAAATTGAAAGTGACTCTTACAGATTGGGACAGAGGAAGTATTCTAATCCTTAACAGGGGAAAAATGTTATTTATTTATACCTGGGCAGTTTCTATCTCATATATGCATAACTGATAACCATTAGGAATATGTACGTTCCAATGTCCTCCTTTATAATATTCGGAATAGAGGATGAGTTGTTGGGAACTCGGTTCCCACAGATCGGCTCAGGGGCCTTTTGTGGAAGTCAGTCAATGACATCCTGGATCTCGGATCCTGGCAATACCTCAGTCTGAACTTCACCAGGTCAGGCAGCGCAGCGGAAAATCAAAACGAAAAACGGGAGAGAGAGAGAACACAAGCAGTTTTTAACGTGGGAAAACCATCTCCAATGAAGAAGTAAAGACCCACGGGACCTAGTCCAGATCAAAAATCCACTATGAAAATAATGGTTACAAATAATCAGAATCACCAATGTGGTGGTTAACTCAACCTCTCCAACAATGGTGATAATCAAACCTCCCTAGAGATGTTTCACTCAATCTCTCTCTAGAGATCTCTCAAATACAAAGCATAAAGCTTTGCTCAAACAATTTTTTCTCAAATTTCTAATCTCTCTCTTAATCTCTAACCTAGCCTCCACCCTCAACTAATGAATATATGGAGGAGGTGAGATATAGGGTTTAGGGATTTTAGGAAACCCCTCAATGGGCTTGGGCTTAGCATTGAAGGAGGAAGCCCAACAAATCTCCCCCTCCGACTTCAATGCGTCGGCTTCAGCATCAACCCGGCTCCTTGACAGCAGTCTTCAAATTTTCTTGTTGGAACCGGCTTTGTCATCATGTCGGACCAATTTTGGTCAGTGTGCACTTTGACGAGTTCGAGCTCTCCACCTTCCACCACATCCCGGATCCAGTGATATCTTACATCAATATGCTTAGTACGGAAGAGATAGGTCGAATTCTTCGCAAGATGGATTGCGCTTTGATTGTCACAACCCAGCTCGTACTTGTCTTGATCATGGCCGAGTTCCATGAAGAACTTCTTCATCCACAACATCTCTTTACTTGCCTCAGTAGCGGCAATGTACTCAGCCTCAGTTGTTGATAGTGCAACACATTTCTGAAGTCTTGATTGTCAAGAGGCAGCTCCTCTGGCAAATCTCATCATATATCCCGTCTTCGATTTTCTCGAGTCAGAATCTCCCCCTAAATCAGAATCCGAATAGCCTTGCAACTCAGCTTTTCCTTCTCCAAATCGGAGACATAAGTCGGTCGTACCTCGGAGGTACTTGAATATCCACTTCACTGCTTCCCAGTGCTCTTTGTCGGGGTTTGACTGATACCGGCTTACCATTCCAACAGCATACGCCAAGTCGGGTCTAGTGCAAACCATTGCATACATCAAGCTTCCGAGGCGGATTGGTATGGGACCTTCATCATCTCATCTTTGTCTTCATCAGATATCGTTCATTGCTTCTGGTTCAGCTTTATATGTCCAGCTAGGGGGATGCTCACTGTTTTGGCTTTGTCCATGCTGAATCTCTTCAGAATCTTCTCAATATACTTCTCTTGACTCAGCCACAGTAGCTTCTTTTGTCTATCTCAGATAATCTTGATTCCGAGAATCTGCTTTGCAGGGCCGAGGTCCTTCATTGCAAAGGACGAGCTCAACGCCTTTTTCAGGGCGACTATCCTTGATTTGTCTTTCCCTACAATAAGCATGTCGTCAACATATAACAACAATATCAGAAAATCTCCGGCCTCATACCTCTTCACAAATACGCAGTGGACGGCTTCTGTCTTCTCAAACTTGTGATCAGTCATGAATGATTCAAACTTCTTGTACCACTTCCAAGGTGCTTGCTTCAAACCATAGAGGCTCTTCTTCAATCGACATACCAAGTCTTCTTGGTCTGGAGCTCGGAATCCCTCAGGTTGTTCCATATATATTTCTTCTTCTAAATCACCGTGAAGAAATGCCGTTTTCACATCTTTTTGTTCTACCTCGAGGTCCATCGAAGCCGCCATGGCTAACATAGTTCGGACCGAGGTCATTTTCACTACAGGAGAAAAAATCTCCTCAAAGTCTACACCCTTCTTCTAATTGCAGCCTTTCACTACAATTCGGGCTTTGTATCTCGGCTTCAGCCCGTTCTTGTAACACCCCGTTCTAAAACCGGTTTGTTAACATCGCATTATGATATTAAGCGCAGTTACAATCACATGGGTTCAATTAAAATCCGGATAAATTTTTCATTTTAAAACATCCGAATTTATAATGCCCAATTTCGTGATCATAATCATATTACCTTGCGGAATCAGATAAATCAAGCTTAACATCATGTTCTTATTCCATTTTTAAACCATTAATTTACTTCTTATTTATTTCACAACTTCTACTATATTGTAGATCTCTTCGTTGGCTACGCGTGGCTTCAAACCATGCTCAAATCGGAGCACTGTAGCCCAAGTTATGACAATTGGAAGCAACACAATAGAGTATTGGTCACAGGCCCTGCGCGCTTCAGCGCGCTACCGGGCGCTCAAGCGCGAGTTATCGGGCGCTAAAGCCTCCATCTGGACGCTTAAGCGCACGGAGGCAGGAAGCATCAGGTTTTTCAGTATAAATAGGCGCTTAAGCGCGCATCAGGGCGCTCAAGCGCGCTATCCTGGGCGCTTAAGCCCCCATTTGGGACGTTTTAGCGCGCAGAGGCAGAAGCATCTCCTCTTTCAGCGGCTAAGGGCGCTCAAGCGCGAGCCAGGGCGCTCAAACGCTCGACCCTGGGCGCTTAAGCCCCCACTCTGGGCGCTCCAGCGCGAGGAGGCCGAAAGCATTGGCTCTCACAGGGGCAGCAGGGCGCTAAAGCGCGCTCCAGGGCGCTAAAGCGCGCTGCCAGGGAATTCCATTACCCTCATTTTTCAAGTCCAAGTCTAGGGGAAGATGCATCCCCATTCCAACCCCAATGGTTCATGCCTCAAAACTTAATCCTAGCACTCATCCACCTCTCCTCATGAGATTTAGCTAGAATTTGGGCAGCATAACCTTTGTTTTCTCAACGTTCCTAATTTAAACAAAAGGTACCTAATTGATTCTCAGCCCAACCAATTCAATAACTCAATACATAACAAACATGCATATATTGAATTTCAAGTAGGCATCATTTACAGTACATATTCATTACAAATCATGGAACTTAGCTTACAAAACACTATGATCATTCCCTTGGCTCCCATCAACAAAAGAGATGACCAAAGGCATGAGCATAGGCTAAGTCCATTCTAATATACAAATCATAAATCTATCATTGCCTATTAATTACAATTTATACATGTGAGCTACAAAACAACATGTATGATCTCAAAAATGCAACACTTCATGCATAGGCTAATCCAGATATCGCCACTTGCCACCAGAGGCTCCTGCAGCATCCTTACCTGAAAGGGAGTCCCCACAACACGAGGTGAGATATACGAATATATCCAGTAAACCAGGGGTCCTTGGAGCATCTCTCCACCCCACAATTCCATATCAGTGTAATAGCAATAACAACAATAATGCAATAAATACATATCTATGCAAAGTGCAATAACATCTCCAGGAGAAATCCCTCGAGCTCTCAAGCTGTCCTAAGGAAACTCAGATGCAAATAGTCCTACTGGCCAGCTAACTACCAAGTATGATTTACGCATCGTCATGCAACATACCAACATAGGGAAACACCATCCTATGCCACACCAAATGCATACACATACGTATAACAAAGCATTACACTATTTTATTGCATTTATATACACAATCACAACCTCTACCCTTTCAGGGCTTGGTGGAACAGTCAAGGGAATTACACCCAAGGTCCGAAGGCTTACCTCAAGCTTCAATTCGACCTTTGTTCACCACCCACGGATTCTACAGCCCGTTAATTACGATATTCCACTTCTCAAACAAAACCTACACAAGGTTTAATGCAATTAACACATATTGCATCCAATAACATCTCATAGCTATCAACCAAGCTATACAATTCATACCAAACATAAGCATGAACTCACCTATCCAATGGAGCTAATTAAGCTCCATAGCTTGCTCCAATGGTTGATCACTTACGGTTGGTCCAAATGCCTCAATCCTAGACATCATTAGGACACAATCATCAATCAACCAAACCATTGAGTACAATTGCAAGAAAGTCCAATATCAAGCATCATATTCTTGCCATTTTCCAAATATACTCATTTAGCTATCTAAGCTCATTTTCACCGATTAAACGTCGTTCCTAGCATTTTTCACAACATGCTCTAAGCTCCATTCTTCCTATAACATAGCTAATTTAACAACATTTCATCAAAACCCCAATTTACTATTCATTGAACCCTAACTCATGCAATTTTCCATGAAAATAAGGTTCAAGGGGTAGAATCTTACCACCAATGGTTGCACAACCAAGGATTGATGGCTCCTCAAGCTTCAATGGAGGTTGAAGCACTCAAAACCCCAAATTTCACCAAAGGGCCGAATTTTTGAGAGGCAATATCTCTCTCCACAATGCTCCCCACTCAAAACTAAGCCAGAATTATGAAAGAGGGGAAGATTTAGAGTAGTTTAGGCTTTTGAATCACCCAAAACGGTTGGGATTTGCTCCCTCCTCTCTCTCTTCTTCTCTCTCCCTTTCTTCTCCTTCTCCTTCTTCCTCTTTTCTTCTCTGATTGCTCGACGGTTTAGGGGTGGGAAATGGGTCTTCTTTCTTGTTTTATCACTTAACATTAGTTAAGTGGTAACATGTGGGTATTAGTTCATCTATCTATCCAACTCCATTAATTACCAAACTTTACCCAAAAGTCTGGAATATTATTCTAGGAATATTTATAATTTTATTTTTATATTTTGGGCACTTTCGCCAGTACCCATTTATACCCCTTAATTTTCACTGAGTACACTTTTTAACTCCAAAGTGACTCAGATTCATTTAATTAAGCCTTATACCTAATTTTACTCACTAAAACATGCTTAATTATTTAACTACATGTAATTTGCTAATTAATTGGGTTAGGGCTATTATAGTTCTCTTCATTCTTAATCTTGTAGACCCATTTATTTTTCAGTGCTCGTCTTCTTTCAGGAAACTCGGTCAGCTCATAAGTATGATTCTCGTGCAGAGACTTCATCTCGTCTTGCATTGCCTTTTTCCATTCTTCTTTCTTTGAGCTCATTACAGCCTCATCATAACTCTGAGGCTCATCGTCTTCAGCAACAACGGTGTATTCATCAGATGGGTACCTTGTAGAGGGTCTTCTTTCTCGAGTTGGATATCCCGGCTGTTCTTCAGCTTGAGAACCCGGTTCATCATTTTCATCCCGGATCTCATCATCAACTCAGACCTCAGTGTCTTGGTCATCATCAGCTTGTTACTGGTCATCATTTTCTTCATTCTCTTGATTTCCCCCTGCTTCAGCTCGGACAGGAGGAACGGGTTCTTCACGTTTGACAGTAACCCGGACTTTGGGCTTCGAAATGTCATGAATGTTCTCATCTTCATGAAAGATCACATCTCGGCTTCTCACTATCTTCTTATTGATTGGATCCCAAAGTCGGAACCTGAACTCACATCTCGGCGAACCAAGATAGATTGCATTCTTTTGTCTTCGCATCGAGTTTTTCCCTTTCATCTTTAGGGATATGCACGAAGGCTCGGCATCCAAACACCTTCAGTTGATTATAGGCCGCTTTCCGACCTGTCCAGACTTCTTCTGGAATTTCTCCTTCAAGTGGCCGTGATGGTGAGAGGTTGATTAAATCAACAGCAGTTCTGACGGCTTCTCCCCAGAAAGATTTCGACAATCCGGCATTGGATAACATGCTTCGGACCTTCTCTTCAATAATCTTGTTCATCCTCTCAGCGAGTCCATTCAACCGTGGAGTCTTGGGGGTCGTCTTCTCAAGTCGAATCCCGGCCGCTCTGCAGTATGCATCAAATGGGCCGCAATACTCGCCACCATTATCAGATCGGACCACCTTCAATTTCTTCTCAGTCTCCCTTTCAACCATTGCATGGAATTCTTTAAAGGATTGGAGTACCTGGTCTTTAGACTTCAACAAATATATCCACACTTTGCGTGAATGATCATCAATGAATGAAACAAAGTATTGAGCTCCTCCAAGGGATCTTTCCGACATGGAGCAGACATCAGTATGGACGAGGTTAAGAATATACCTGCGTCGTCTGGGGTTGATCCAGTCTCACAAAAGAAACCTGGTGCTGCTTTCCAGCTAGGCAGTGCGTGCAACTCTCCAACGCTTGGCCTTTCAACCCGGTCAGTAATCCTTTCTTGTTCAGGATTTGGAGCCCTTTCTCGCTCATGTGGTCGAGGCGCTTGTGCTATAGCTCCAAGCTAGGTTCATCTCGAACAGAATTGGCTTATCCGCCATTGATCTTTCCTTGCATCACGTACAAGGAGCCTTCCTTCTCACCTCGGGCTACGACCAAGTTTCCCTTGGCCAGCTTCCATCTAACACTACCGAAGTAGTTCACTAACCCGACATCGTCAAGTTTGCCTACCGAGATTAGGTTCAATCGCATGTCAGGTACATGCCTCACATCCTTCAACACAAGTCGGCATCCGACATCTATGGCAGGGTTACATCACTGACACCAACAATCTTGCTGGTCACTTGATTTCCCATCTTCACGACTCCAAAATCACCACCTCGGTAAGAAGAGAAAAAACCTTTGTGTGGAGTAACGTGGAAGGAGGCACCGGAGTCAACAATCCAGGTGCAGTCATCATATGCAACATTCAAATAATTATCCTCACCTAGAAGGAATATCTCGGCATTCAAGTTGGCAGCCACCGCAGTGGTGCTCTTGGCTTCCCTCTTATTGGGAATAATCTGATCCTGCTGCACAAAGCCGTTCTTCTCATCATTCTGCAAAGTCCAGCAGTCTGGCTTCTTATGACCTGTCTTTCCACAGTAAAAGCACTTCAACTCATATCTCGGCTTTGACCGACCTCTGGACTTTCCTCTTCTATCACAATCTCGACCCCGGCTCTTGCTTCTACCCCCGGATTCGGATTTACCTCTGTTCTCAGCAACGTTGGCCTCAGACGTGCTCGAAATACCTTGTTCTCTTCTCCTGGCTTCTTCGCCCAAGAGGCTGTCTGTCACGACATCAATCTTCAATTTTCCATCTAAAGTCGAATTATTCAAGGTCACCACCAGAGTATCCCAGCTTTCTGGCAGTGAGCTCAACAGTAGCAAGGCCTGCATCTCGTCATCAATTTTCATCTCAGCCTTTGACAGCTGATTCACAATACCTTTGTAGGTGTTGAGGTGTTCAATCATACTCATACCGTCCTTGTATTCAAGCTTCACAAGTCGGCGAACCAGATGTGCTTTGTTCCTGGGAGTCTTCTTCTGAATCATGGACTCCAGCTTCGTCCACAACTCATACGCGTTCGTGAACTCGGACGCGTGCTCAAAGAGGCTTTTGTCAATATACTTTCTGATCGTAGCTACCGCCTTACGACTCTGAATCTCCCACTCCTTATCGGTTTTGCCTTCCGGTCTCCCATCACGGATAATGGGCTCATGTAAATCTTTGCAGTAGATATGAACTTCCATCATCGGTCTCCAATAGGTGAAATTGTCTGCGGTCATATCTCCATCATGAGTTATGCCACTGGTCTCCATCTCGTCTCCCTCAGAACCCGTCGACCTCGGGCTCTGATACCATTGTTGGGAACTCGGTTCCCTCAGATCGGCTCAGGGGCCTTTTGCGGAAGTCAGTCAATGAGATCCTGGATCTCGGCAATACCTCGGCCTGAACTTCACCAGGTCAGGCAACGCAGCGGAAAATCAAAACGAAAAACGGGAGAGAGAGAGAGAGAGAACACAAGCAGTTTTTAACGTGGGAAAACCTTCTCCAATGAAGAAGTAAAAACCCACGGAACCTAGTCCAGATCAAAAATTCACTATGAAAATAATGGTTACAAATAATCAGAATCACCAATGTGGTGATTAACTCAATCTCTCAAACAATGGTGATAATCAAACCTCCCTAGAGATGTTTCACTCAAACTCTCTCTAGAGATCTCTCAAATACAAAGTATAAAGCTTTGCTCAAACAATTTTCTCTCAAATTTCTAATCTCTCTCTTAATCTCTAACCTAGCCTCCACCCTCAACTAATGAATATATAGAGGAGGTGAGATCTAGGGTTTAGGGTTTTAGGAAACCCCTCAATGGGCTTGGGCTTAGCATTGAAGGAGGAAGTCCAACATGAGTCACAAATTGTAGACATGTTTGATAATAGTCTGCATTGTAATCTGATGGAAAATATGTAAATATTGTAAATAGGCTAATAATATCTTGCAATTAAGGTAACTAGGATATTTGAGATTCTTGTAATTATATATTTTGTATATATTAGAGTCTCTGCTATGTAATTCACATACAAGGATTTCATCATATGACTCTCGTTTTCTTTTCATCATAACTGAATTTTGGAGGTCAAAATACATCTCTTGGACAGTTGTTTAAATTTCATGAGCATAAGTTCGGCCTATTTGGGATCCATCAAGTTTATCAACCTGTAACGACTCTGGTTTGATAGAGATGAGAAACATATATGAAAAAAAGAGAATTTTTACGGATTGATAGAAAAAGATAATAGGAGAGACTTAATTGATACAAAAGCAAAAGTGCAAGAGACAAGCTCTTCACAAGGGGAACTCCCCTTCCTTTGAGAAATTCTCAGCCAAACTCAAAATTATCAAAAACTACTCCTAATATACGTGCAATTGGACTGCTGTGACTGGCCTCCTACTAACTGACTAACTAATCTAGGCTCCTAATTAAAGCTTTCAATTAATCCAACTGACTGCCTTAGCTTCTGCCTTCTGGTATAACTTTTCCAGTGTTAGGTTCCCTTGTATTTTTGTTCGTAACACAACAAAACCGTGACAATGAAGTTTTCTGCATCCCAATTTTAGTAGACTGCATCGTTGGTTGGTGGAACAGAAGTAATTCCTATAAGGTAAGCCCATTTTCCCTTTCCCTTTAATCACAAGGAGTACTGGCTGGAATCATTTTGTGAAGTTTAACCCCCTTAAGTAACCACCACGTTGATTTTCACTAAACATAATGGATCTGTTAATTTTACTTGTGAATATGGACAATGAATTGACTTTTTGATGTGCTACAGTCAAAGTTATTTTTAAGATGATTTAACTTTGTGGTACTTTATTTGCCATATTCTGTAGGCGGTTTGTACTCAGGGGGAAGTGCACAGTTGGTTGAAAAATCCCTAAATATGCATGGAGATGAGATATTGTATATTGGTGACCATATTTATACTGATGTCAGTCAATCCAAAGTCCATTTGCGATGGCGAACAGCATTGATTTGTCGGGAACTGGAAGAAGAGGTTAGTAATCCGTTTATATGCTTGGCTTAATTTTCTGATTATATTTCAATTTTGTTCTCTAGAATTTCATTTTTCTCTTTAGCTTGAAAAAGTCATATACTTAATGTTCTGAGAAAGGAAAAATTATGACTGTTTGTTAACTTGGAGTCAAAATGCAGTTTCTGCCTTCAGCAATTCTTTATGTTGAACCATATGTACTCTGTTGAGAAAATATGCTGCTTCAATTGGTTTCCAAAGCTGAAAATGTCCTTGTGCTTTATAAAATGTTAAAACTGCAGTACAGTGCCCTAATTCGAAGCCAGAGTCATAGACAATCATTGGTGGAACTTATAAATCAAAAGGAGGTTTTAGGTGATCTCTTTAACCAACTTCGGCTGGCTCTGCAGAGGCGAAGTAAATGGTGTCCTGCTCATGTAAGTTTGGTCCTACATTCGTATTATATATTGTATATTTTATGGCTTATTTGTGCACGTACATCTTGCCACTGTTGATTAAGAATTCTCTTTTGCATTGTTATGTTATTGCCCACATGGTCAACCTTTACTTCATTCAGTTCTAAATATGATACCAATACAGTCATTATTCATTCTAACAAATAACTCTAATTAAGGCTGGTGTGTTTTATATTATTAGCCTATTTATAACTTTCTTGGATTTTGGAATGATTTGTTCTTTCATGACTGAAAAGTCATGGGTTCGAATCCAGGAAACAACCTCTTTGCAATTATGCAAGGGTAAGGCTGCGTATAAGGATTGACTCCACCCCACACTCGCTAGTCGAGTTTAACGGGGAGTAGTTTTTCTTTTTATCTTGAAGCCTTCTCGCTTTTCGAATTTCAACTAAGCTTCTCATGTCCATGCAGCTCAAAACATGGTGGAAATTATCCCAGGGTTAACCTTGTCTGCTTTTTGTGGTTCTTGATTTAGAGCTAATGAGAATGCCATTTTTTTTTTTTTTTTTTTTTTTAACTTGACCAGATAAATTTTGTATGAGTAATTATTCAAGGATAGCAATATGTTTTCATTAATATTGATAGTAAGATTTTCCATGTAATGAAAGACCCTTGCTGCAACTAACATGGACGACAAAAACCTTACTGAAAGCATGCAAAAGCTACTTATTGTTATGCAAAGACTAGATGAGAAAATAGCTCCAATGCTAGAGGCAGATGGGGAGCTCTTCAATAAAAGGTGAGTTCAAAGTATAGAGCTATTGATTTAGAAATTCTTTATCGTACTTAGCTATTATTAATTTCTGCAACATGGCTGTATATATAAAACTTGTTTATTTTTATTATTGATTAGCCATAGGAAAGAATTTGAGACTAATGATTGATTTTATTTAAATTGTCATAGGTTGAAATAGTCCCTGACATCTTTTAAAATACTCAAAGATCATTGTAATTTGTATTTCGGTCATTATTACCTCATACTAAGGTATTCACTTGGTGGTATATTTATACGTTAGGTGGGGTTTTCTATCACGTGCTGGTTTGTGGGATAAAAGCCACTTGATGAGACAAATTGAGAAGTATGTGATTTCTTCTTGATGCACCTGATCTCTATTATTCCAGAATATGTGCTTTCTTGATAATGGAATGTTTAAATTTATCTGAATTGCAGGTATGCTGATATATATACCTCTAGGGTGTCAAATTTTTTATATTACACACCCTTTATGTATTTCCGCTCTCAGGAACAGGTATTCAGATCATCTTCTTTTCCTCACCTCCTCTTCCAAATCCTGAAAGCAGTAGGTTATGATTTGGGTTGTGAACTTAGACAAGTTTTCTTTGTGTTCTGCAGAACCTTGCGCATGATTCATACACACACTAATGTTCACAACTTGGTAAGTTTCCTTCATGTGAAAAATTGGAGGAGAAATAGAAGTAATAAAAGTATGAGGTTGACAATTAAACCTATGTATCATTTTAACTATATATAATGCTGCGATGATGATATATTATATAATTTAAATTCATAACAGAACGAACTGGACTAGTCGAGCAATGGATGAATAGGTTGAAAAACCAAAAATAAAATAAAATAAAATAAATTGATAACAAGTGTACGAAGGACTCCATATAGCATATTTCATAATGCTTAAGAGGTCCCTATGTCAATAAGATGGGGTTGAACCCTAGTTTGGTGGAGAGCTCTTATATGTGTGTATAAGAACTAGTTGGACTACCATAAATAACCATTTATATTATATTTCTCTAACAACTATCAAGTATATAGGAATTGTTCTAACTTAATCAGTTGTCTTGAGTTCACGTCTTATATATCCAATCCAGCTTGACCGAACTATTCGGGTGGAGGAGAAATGAAAAAAATAAAAAATAAAAATTAGAGAGGGTCTTTTTTTAATTACTAGGTATAACACTACATTAAAACAAGATTATATGATAATGTTTTCTAGTAATCTCGATCTCTTCTATTTCAGACATACATGACTACTATCCCTTACTGCATCTCACTAAATCATGAGGGTTTAAGCTAGGAGGCTCCTTTCCTAGGCAATTTATTTCAACCTCTCATTTTCACAACCCTAACAGTTACACAAAACAAAGTATTTATAACTAATAAGAATTTGCTTGACAAGCAACTACTCTAACGCTCTCCCTAATAAACAAAACGTTTCTTAGTTACCTATTAAGAACGTGTATTTCAACTTCTCTCGTATATCTAAATATTATGTTTTAAAAACATGAAACTATCAATAAAGGGTAGCTCAACATTCTAAGAGGCCTAGTTTGATCATCACTGCATTCCTTTTGTACAACAAGAGTTATCCTATTCTTCTATAGATGATCCTCCGTATGTATGTAAATGTCTGTGCTTTTCATTGTGTAGCCCTAGTGTTTGGTTAAACATAGTAATCCTTATACAGCTGAATCGGGAACACTATGTATTAACTTGCTCTGTTTGCTTGCATTTCCATTTTTGAGTCTAAAGATTAGCTAATTGATTAGATCAATACAAAATTTGGTTGTTAAAAGACAAAAGCTTCTTAGAAGAATTATAATCTGAAAAGTCTCAATTTGTTAACTCCCTCTTGTTGCATTGGTGACGCCAAACGAGACCTCACTTCCCCAATGTTTGAATATGAGTTCTGCAACTCTACTTCGCTTAAATCAATGTTTAACACATTTTATGAAATGGCATTTCCTTCTGCAGTCTATCCATTTATACAATCACTCCGAAAGACACTCACATAAAGGCCAGTACACTAAATAGTAACACCATAATGTGTTAGCAAATGCAGCCATGACTCAACATCATAAGCAATGGCAATAGTACCAATATGCAGTTTCTATTCATGACCATTGAATTATTATAAGAAGTTGAACACAACTGAGAGATAGTAAAACCAATCTCGCAACATTGAGTTCAACACTAAACCATATTAAAATGCTAGCCATGGTATTAAAGAAAATATTTTTACTGATAACTGGCTTTTTTTTGTTTAATATCTCTCATGAGATAATTTTTACACATATATAAAAGTACGTGAGATTTATACAAATCAACTAGTCGAGAGATGAGTGAAGAGAGAGAAACCGGCAAAGAGGCGAGAGATGCTACGGCGGAGGAGGAAGATCTTCTCCATCGAAGCACAAAAAAACCTAAAGGCCCTGCTATGGAAGATCAACCTATGGATCACATGGCAGAGGAGGATATCCAGGTGAATGTGACTAGCAACGAGGGAAAAAAGAAGGAGGAGTCAGGTGATTCATCTAACAGGAAGTTGGTGTCATATAAAGATTCTCTTCTTGGTTTTAATGGAGGACCCCATGTTGCTGATAGCGATGAGGAAGATTGGGTAGAAAAACTACGTAAGGAAGGGGACGAAGAAGAAGGGGATGAGGTCTTTGTTTCGGTTGATGGTGAGGAGGATCCTCTTTGCCCAACGTACTCTTTTCCAAAAGCCTTGCATTTAGAAGGTTGCAGACCTTGGAGACAGGCAGTGATTGTGAAACTTCTGGGGAAGAAAGTTGGAGTTAGATTCTTACTCAATCGTTTACTGAGAATGTGGAATATCTCAGGCACATATGAATTCATTGATCTGGAGAATGACTACTTTTTGTTCCGATTTTCAAATAAGAATGATTACTCTCATGTTTTGGAGGATGGTCCTTGGATCATAGCTGATCATTATGTGGTAGTTCAACGGTGGTGTCCATTTTTTAATCCTTATGATGATGAGATCAGAAAGCTAGCAGTTTGGATTCGTATTCCAGGACTTCCTATTGAATTCTATACGTCTCATCATTTGTGGAATATAGGTAGTATTCTTGGTCGCACATTGAAGATTGATAGGAACTCTATCAGGAAATGTGATTCTGGTGAAGGTGATATTACAGAGAGAGCAAAGTTTGCTAGAATTTGTGTCGAAGTTGATCTTAGGAAAGGCTTTTTGTCCAAATTCTGGATTGCTGATCGTATCTTCCACGTTGGATATGAGGGTCTCCACTTAGTTTGTTTTGCTTGCGGAAAGTATGGGCATAGGAGGGATCAGTGTTCCCATAGTAATCTTCAACAAGATATTACGGCTTATTCTCCTGAAGTTTCTGACTCGGTGGTGCATAAGCAGCTGGAAAAAGATTCTGTTCCGGCGAAGGAGGAACCGTTTGGGAATTGGATGCTGGTGCAGCGTAACCGTCGATCAAGGAGCATAGCACAATCAAAGGAGGAATCATTACCATCGGGTAAGAGACAAGTTGGCGTTGTTAATAATGCAGCGTTACGTAATAAGGCAGTTTCCAATTCTCATCCTAATCACATACAGGTCATTCAATCAGGTTCAAGATTTCAAGCTATTGCTGAGTTGGCTCAAAAGGATAATAATATCTTAATTATTTCTGATTCTCCAGTGATTGATTCAATCAGCATTGAATCTGGTCTGACACGAATTAATCATGGGGAATTAATTGCTCATAATGAAGAACCGTTGGTGAAAAAGGATATTCAAATGGAAACAGTTTCTCCATCTGCAAACCTATCAGCGGGCAAGTCGAGAAAAGAGGTCCAAAGTCAAGGAGTAAAATTCAAATAGAACCAAAAGAAGAAAGCAATTGCATCATCTGCTAAAGTTCATCAGCTGATCCAGAATGCTAATATTAGCAAAGGCGGATTAAATGCTTCAAAAGGTGCAGAATCTCAAAAGAATAATTTTAAACTTGATTCTCAGAAGAATATGTCGGAGGATTTCCAAGATAGACAAATTGTCTTGCACCCTTCTTTATCTAAATTTCAAAGGAAGACGTCTTATGTGGTTAATGATCAGCAAGAGACTCTTCCTTCTTCTAGTGGCTTGGATAATGGAGGTAAACATGGAAGACCACCAGATGCTCTTACGTTAATGAGGAATTTTTATCAAACTCACAAGGATTCTATCCCTTTGGATAATTTGGACGTTTTGGGTGCAACTTCGGTTTATACTAATGCTCTTTCTTAGAGCCGGTTTCTGTTCGGATAAATTTAAGATTGTTTTTATGAATATTTTGACCTGGAATTGTAGAGGGGCTGGGAAAAGGAGTTTTTCGCCTCTGATTCGGGATCTTTCTCATAGATACAGTATTAAGGTTATGGCTTTATTAGAAACCAAATTGAGTGGTGTTATGGCGGATAGAGCTATTCGGCGTCTTGGTTTTTCTGGTCACTTTCATCGTGATGCTTTTGGTTTTTCTGGCGGTATTTGGGTGCTTTGGAACACTGATGAAGTTTCAGTGGATGTTCTTTTTTCTCATCACCAACTTGTTCATACTAAAATTTGTTGGGTAAAAGAAAATAGAGAGGAGTTCATGACTTTTATTTATGCAAGTCCGCGAAGACAGGAACGTATTCAGCTGTGGGAAATTCTATCTTCATTGTTTGATCCGTTCATGAGGAATGCAGCTTGGGGGATAGCAGGTGATTTTAACACTTATTTGTATGAGTATGAGAAGCTAGGTGGTAATGGGCATAACTGGAATAGCATGAGAGAATTTCGTGATTGTTTAGATGAATGTAGCTTGTCTGACATTGGCAATCAAGGTCCTATTTTCACTTGGCAAAGAAGAAATCTTCAGGAACGTCTTGATAGGGTTTGCGCTAATGATAATTGGAACTTGGTTTTCCCTAACCGTGTGGCTTTCAACTTGCCTTTCTTTGGCTCAGATCATCGACCAGTGCTATTATGGAAAGGTCAACCTGCTATTTATCCGAGAGGGGAGCGTCCTTTCCGTTTTCTAGCGTCCTGGTTAACAGAGAGCACTTTTCATGAGGTGGTTAATGGATGTTGGTCAAACAATGTAAACTGGATGCATGCTATGGAGACATTTCGGATTAATGCTTCGGAATGACATATAAATGTTTATAGGATTGCTCTAAAAAGAAAGAATGATTTGCATGCAAGGATTAGAGGTATTGATAGATGTCTTAGTTATCAGTACAGTCATAGCCTTGAGATGTTGCAAAAGGATCTATGGAGGGAACTTGACAAGATTTATCTTCAAGAGGAAATCACTTGGTTTCAAAGATCGAAATTGAATTGGTTTGCTCTTGGAGATAGGAACTCGCGTTTCTTTCACTCTGTGACGGTTGCCAGACGTAGGAGGAATCACATAGATACGTTGAAAAACTCGGAGGGAGTTTGGATTGGTGATCAGCAGGTTTTAATGGAAATGGTTGTTTCTTTCTTTGAATATCTGTACACAAAAGATCCATTACCTAAACCGGCTTTTCCAGTTCGTGGCTTTTTCCAGTTATTGAAGCGCATGCTTTAGACACGATGAGTATTATGCCAAACAGTAAGGAGATCAGAGATGTAGTCTTCTCTTTTGGTCCATACAAGTCGCCTGGGAAGGATGGGCTTAATGCTCTTTTCTTTCAATCTCAGTGGGATAAGGTGGGTGAGTCAGTTATCTCTTTTGTGAAAGATGTGTTCCTTCATCCGGATAATATCAAAGAGGTTAACCAAACTTTGATTTGTCTGATTCCTAAGATTGATGTGCCTGAATTACTTAAAGATTTCAGACCTATTAGCCTTTGTAATGTTATTTACAAGACTGTAACTAAGATTGTGGCTAATAGGCTGAAATTTCATATGGCTCACTTGGTTAAGCCTAATCAATGTGGTTTTATTAAGGGTAGACAAGGAGCGGATAATATCATTGTGGCTCAGGAAATCATCCATTCCATGAATAAAAAGAGAGGAGGTAAGGGTTGGATGACTGTCAAAGTTGATTTAGAAAAGGCTTATGACAAGATTTCTTGGGAGTTTCTGAAAGACACGCTTGTGGATGTTGGTTTGCCTGAGAATATTATTTCTCTGATCTTGTGTTGTGTCTCGTCATGTACAATGAATTTGTTATGGAATGGATCAACTACGACAGAATTTTCTCCTAATCAAGGTCTTCGTCAGGGAGATCCTTTGTCTCCTTATCTTTTCATCCTTTGCATGGAAAGACTTGCTCATTTGATTAATGTAGCAGTTCAGGAGGACGTTTGGAAGCCTATCAAATTGAATAGAAGGGGACCACTGCTTTCCCATCTATTTTTTGCAGATGATCTTCCGCTCTTTACAGAAGCCACAGAAGGGCAAGCTGTTATTATTAATAAGATTCTTGATTGTTTTTGTAGGTGCTCTGGTGAGAAGGTTAGCAAGGAAAAAACAAAAGTCTTCTTCTCCAAAAACGTTAATCATACCCGAGTGCAGAATCTAAGCCAGTTGATGGGCTACTCTCCTACAAATGACTTGGGTAAATACTTGGGTATTCCTCTTCGTCATAGCCGTGTTACAAAGAGTATGTTTGGCTATATCTTAAATCGGATGCAAGCTCGTTTAAATGCCTGGAATCAACGTACTCTTTCATTGGCAGGAAGATCAACTTTGGCTAGGTCAGTTCTTACTGCAATTCCTCAATATCCTATGCAAACTTGTATTATTCTTAGTGGTACGTGTGGTCGTATTGAGAGTGTAACTAGGAATTTCATTTGGGGATCAACTTCTGAACGAAGGAAAGTTCACCTGGTTTCTTGGGACGGTCTGTTTGCCGAAGAATGTAGGGGGCTTGGTTTTCGTAAAATTAAAGAGAATAATATGGCTTTTATCATGAAGCTAGGTCACCGTATCATGACCGATCGTAATTCGTTATGGGTTCGGGTCCTTCGTAGCAAGTATAAGGTGGAGGAAAGGCTCATTCCAAGTATCTCGGCTTCAGCAAATGATTCTGGTTTATGAAAGGCTATTGTTAAGTATTGGCCTCAAACTCTAGAGAATTCTCGTATCATTTTAGGGGATGTGGTTCATACGTCTTTTTGGATGGATTCGTGGGTGCCAGGATGTCCTCAACTTGTTTCTCTGGCCGTTCAACCTATTCCTCCTATTATGACTCATTGGTCTACGTCTCAATTTGTAACTTGTTATGGTAATTGGGACTGGCCTTTATTTCAGCACCTTCTTCCTACTTCAGTATTAGACAAGATTCGTAGTGTGCTCCCTCCTACAGTGGATCCTTCTCCAGACCGTGTTATTCGGGCAGGTAGCCAAGATGGGTTTTTTTCCAGTGAAATCAGCTTATAACTATCTCATGGGTACCTCGCATTATCATCAGGATAGGATTTGGAAGGTAATTTGGGCTTGGCCTGGTCCTGAACGTATTAGACAATTCTTATGGCTTCTCTACAGAGGTTCTCTTTTAACTAATGTTCGTAGAGTGCATCGTCACATGGCTACAGATGCAGCGTGTCTGAGATGTCATTATAATCTTGAGGATAGTTTACATGCCATTAGAGATTGTCCTGGTGCTAGGGAATTATGGGAGCATTGGGTTCCTTCTGATAACCGTAGTGACTTTTTCTCCATGGATCTTCACCTATGGATTCAGACAAATCTAGGATTAAAAGGTCCGTTTCAAACTGATCGAACTTGGCCTTTGTATTTTGGGGTGATAGCTTGGTGTTTGTGGGGGAAAAGAAATAAGGCGATCTTTGATCAAATTAGCACCTCGAAGTATGGTCTCATTAGGCGCATTACCTATACTTGTGGTAATATTCAATTGGCTAATGAAACCCTTATTAAGATTGGTCATCAGGAGCTTAGAAGAGAGGAGCGTCTTATTCACTGGAATTTTCCCTCTGAGGGTTATGTTAAACTTAATGTGGATGGTTCCAGCATAGACAGTGGGCAAATGACTGCATGTGGTGGAGTCATAAGGGATGCTACTGGGAACTAGTTAACTGGTTTTACAAAATTCCTTGGGAGTGGTACTTCTACTTCAGCAGAAATTTGGGGGTTCTTGACATGTATGGATCTGGCTTGGCATAAGGGATTTAGGAGAGTCTTTGTGGAGGGTGACTCCAAGGTGACTTTGGAATTTATAAGAAAAATGTGTGACGTAAGTCATCCTCTTCCTGCTTTAATCATCCGAGCTCGTAGCATGCTTCAAAGAGACTGTATTATTCAGCTTAGTCATACTTATAGAGAAGGAAATTTTGTTGCTGATTGGCTTGCCACTCATGCACCTCATCAGGATGGACAACTGATTGTGCTGGATATCCCTCCAACGACTTGTTTGGAATTGCTTCGTAATGACTTGAGGGGAGTTAGTCTCCCAAGATTGTGCCCAGTATAAAGCTTTTTTTTTATGTTGCTTTAGTTTTCATTATATTTCCAAAAAAAAAAAAGTACGTGATATTTTTTTTCCCTCTCTTTTATTCTCACATGTCTTC